>NC_090064.1:14260689-14305990 GCF_038355195.1 Osmerus mordax
CATCCAGCTCTCTGGTGGCTGGGGCATCTGCTCACATCCTCCTGTAGACACTAACAGGAGACAAACACCTGGGTGTAGCTTTATTCTGTGTGGCTTCTATTGTTTTGTGGGGTTTTGTGGAGCATTGTAGGATTTTTACATTATATTACACTGACAAACATTTTAACTGTCCTTTTAATGCAATGTAGAAACTGCTGTCTGAACTTGTGATGTGGCAACTGTGTCTTTCTGCAGTTAAGCCTTAACTGAGGGTGACCTTCCTGGTCTGCCCGGTAACAGTGGCTTATATTTATTCCATGACTGACAGGCATAATGACTGGGAAGACTGTGCTGACCCGGTCACATGGTGTTGCCATCCTGGTGCCATGGTGACCGTGCACGGGCACTTGTGCCCTTGTTATGATGCAGTGACTGAGACACCAATCATGCTGAATGTGTGTCTATGCCTGTGTGTGTGCGTGTGTGCAGTGTGTCTATGCCTGTATGTGTGCGTGTGTGTGTACAGTGTGTGTCTATGCCTGTGTGTATGTGTGCAGTGTGTGTCTATGCCTGTGTTTATGTGTGTGTGTGCAGTGTGTGTCTATGCCTGTGTTTATGTGTGTGTGTGCAGTGTGTGTCTATGCCTGTGTTTATGTGTGTGTGTGCAGTGTGTGTCTATGCCTGTGTGTGTGTACAGTGTGTGTCTATGCCTGTGTTTATGTGTGTGTGTGCAGTGTGTGTCTATGCCTGTGTGTGTGTGTGTGTGTGTGTGCCTGGCTGGTGTTGACGTGTGTGTTGATCTCCACAGACCTGCCCAAGGCTGCAGTGAGGATCCTCAGCAACACCACCTTCCTGTTCGTCAGCCTGTCCTACACTGCAGAGTGTGCCATCGTCACAGCCTTCATCACCTTCATCCCCAAGTTTATCGAGTCCCAGTTTGGAATTCCAGCCTCCAAGGCTAGCATCTACACAGGTGAGAGTTACTGTACCAGGCCCTGTCTCCATCCAACCCATCCCCTTCCCCACGCACACACACACACACACAACTCTCCACTCTCCATCCCTCTCCATGTTTCCACTCACCTGTGTCCCTGGCTCTGCTTTTGTGTCACACTGTAGACGTCACATCTAAACACACATACAGTCTCTTCCAGTCCTGGGGCTGTTATGACTCTGACTGGGTTGTAATGGCTGGCTGGGTGGGTGTGCCAGTCACAGTGCTGTGGTTGCACCTCTCTGTCATCACTATGACCTCCACACACACACACAAACACCACACATGCACACACACTCTTCGGTACTTACCCTTCACTACATGAAATTGAACAAAGGTACTTAAGCATCCTACAATCTGTCATGCTTAAATTGTTTTGGGATTATTGAAGATATCTGGGCACTCATTAAAAACGCACCACTTAATGGCTGTGACAGCAAAACAAGATAGCAGGGATGGCTTGACCATATGTTAGCCAGCGGGAGATGGCCGTGCACACGCACGCACACATGCACACAGTGTCATTAGCTCATTTCATCTGCCTGTTGCCAGGATACAGCAGGAGAGGCAAATAGGTGGTGTGGTTACTATGGCAACCCGGACGATGCCAAGCTGTTATGATGTGATAAGGGGCGAGGAGACCCCTCGTCAGATACGAAGAGTGTCCCTGGAGCCGACGTCATGGAGACGCTGTCATCACTGACGTCGACACTGACCATTCACAGTCCCGCTTTCAGCCTCTGTGTCTTAGCAGACAGGCATGACACTATACCTGTTACTGAGCCGGAGACTTTTGCTTTTCAACTGCCTTTCATTGGCTCTGTACTCATGCTGTGCACAATGACAATACAGTTCAATCAAACCTAATAATGTGCAACAAAAAACAACAACACAATTATATAATATATATATATATACAGTATCTTATGATTCTGATATTTTTGTTTATGTCTACAGTGTGTATTCCTAACTGTCTGTATAACAAGTGTGTAGAACCGAAAGTCTGTCTTTTATGAAGGTGCGAAAGCTGTCATTGTTCGCTGCTCATTAGCACTTTCTACATAAATAGCTTTATGCTACACATCACACTAGACACACACACACACTAGACACACACGACACACTAGACACACACACACGACAAATCCCAGCTCCCTTATCTGCCTTTCCTACTCTGCCTCCTCCTTGTTTCCTCCACTGCAGCTTCTTCCCCTCTCTCTCTCTCTCTCTCTCTCTCTCTCTCTCTCTCTCTCTCTCTCTCTCTCTCTCTCTCTCTCTCTCTCTCTCTCCCTCTCTCTCCCTCTCTTTTTGTCTCTCTGTCTCCCTCTTTGTCTCTTTCCCCACCTGTCTGTCTGCCTCCTTCTTTCATTTCCTCTGTCATATCTCTTTGTCATGTATTTCTCATGGTCCTCGTTATTGGATTGCACTGAGCTCTCTGAATCTCAGTTTTCAATTTCAACTTCCTCCCTCCCTCCCTCTCTCCCTTCCTATTCTCTTCTCCCCTCACCTAAAAAGGGAAGCCAATACACACACACACACAGACACGGATGGGTACACACACACACACATCCTTCTTTGTAATGGCAGTAAAGCAAGTGGAGTGTGATCATTTGGCTCTGATGTCAAATGTTCACCAGCACGTTTGGCAGTGTGTGTTTTATCTTTTCGCAGACATGAAACATGCTGATATGTGTGTGTGTGTGTGTGTGTGTTTAATCCGAGTGCTTAGGCAAGCTTTTACCACAGAAACACTCTTATAGGATCATCAGAAGCTACAGCTGTCTGATGCCTGTCCCCCACTGAGGGACCATGCAAATGTGAGTGTGTGTGTGTGTGTGTGTGAGAGAGAAAGATAAATGCAAATACACACTGCTGTATTCCTCCAACAAACTCAGCAACACACACACATCCAGGGCAAATGAGCCCTCCAAGTGAGAACACATCTTTCTTCTCTGGTACCATGGTTTCAGCCTCCCCCTGGTCTTCCTCTGATGTTGTCCACCCGAGGAAGCCCATGGCTGGGCTGGAGGACAGACATGTGCAGCCTCTCTGGACCTCCACTACCCCAGTGGATTTATACACTGACCCCATCCTGCCAGCAGCCAGTTCTGCCCTTCTCATCATGTCATTTAGCCAGAGAAGGCAAAAGTACACACATCCTTCACTCAAGTAGAAGCACAGATACTCATGTTTAAAAATACTCTGGTAAAAGTGCTGACTACACCTTTTCCCTCAAGTTAAAGTAAAGAAGTATGGGCTCTGATATAACTTGTAGTATAAGTATAAGTAGTCATTACTACTACCTGTTTTTGGTGTTTTAGTAAAAAGTTGTCAGATTGTGACTAACAGTGTAAGCACAGTGTAACGATAGTTTACTAACAGTGTAATAACAACATAATAACAGTGTAACAACAGTGTAATAACAACATAATAACAGGGTAATAATAACAGTGTAACAGCCTAGAAACCTAGCTTAGGCTCCTGTGGTCTGCTATACCCCCTCCCCACCCCCCCCACCCCCACACACACACACACACACTGCAGGTCAAGACAATTCTCTGCTGACCATATTCCTGGAACCCAACACAGCTTGATTGTTATGGTTTCTTGCCCTTCTGTTCTGGTTCAAACTAATCAAATTCTCTGTCTACCTTTCTCTCTCTCTCTCGGTCCCTCTCCCCCTCCCTCTCTGTGTGTCTCCCCAAGGGGTGATCATCGTGCCCAGTGCGGGGGTGGGCATCGTGCTGGGGGGCTACATCATCAAGAAGCTGAAGCTGGGGGCGCGGGAGTCGGCCAAGCTGGCCATGATCTGCAGCGGCGTGTCCCTGCTGTGCTTCTCCACCCTGTTCATCGTGGGCTGCGAGAGCATCAACCTGGGCGGCATCAACATCCCATACACCACCGGGTACGCTGCCACGGCAACCACCGCCCGCACGAACCACACTGAAGATTGACCGGTTTCCGTGGCAAATGTATTGTACTTTCATATGAGAGGTTTAAATGATTTCGTCGAGATCCTAACTGGTTCCGATGATGCTGTGTGCATTCTCATGAACCTATATCGCGTAACAATAGTTTTACTGTAATAATACAGATATATTTTACTGTACACCATCAATAGCCTACAGTTATGAAAAATAATTGCTCAACTCTAACTGAATCCCTTACGTCTTCACCTGCAGTATTGATATCACAAAGACCTGTGTTGAAATAATGAGAGCGTAAACATCACCTAGGGTTCCTTCAGCAAGTACTGTATTTGGATAGAACCTGGGATTTTACTATCAACAAACAAACCGTCATCGATATCCTCCCTGGAGCTTCGGTATCATAATCCTTTTAGCCACGGGGGGTGGGGGGGTGGGGGGTCTGGGTGAGAACTCAGTGCTGCTCCCCTCCCCTCCAACACTTGTCTCCGAGCTGAGGGTGTAAGCGTGACTGACTCCTGAGTGTCTCTTCAGCTACACCCTGCTCTGCTGGCTTGACTCACTCTCACCTCCCCTATTGAGACGGCTTCTCCTTCAGGAGATCATCTCCTTGTGAGTCATCTGGATATCATGAAAGTTTGCCTTGAAAGTGGTGACACGTGGACTTTCACACATACTTCAGTGCAATAACCTAGCCTTTTATCTGATTGGCTGGCTGGCTGGTTAGCTGGCTGTTTAAGTGACTGTCTGATTGTAAACCCAGTCCTAATCTTGGTACTAAGATGTAATTGTTTTCTTTCTCAATACAAACATTCAAGGGTAGGCCAGTGATTCCCTGTGCCAGAAGTATGACAGCGTGTTCAGTTTAAGCCCGCCCCTTTCTGGCAGTGTTGAAGGGGTCACATGACACACATGCTATGCAGATCCCGCCCCCACAGCAGCATCATATTTCAAAACATGATGCCCGAGAGAAAAAGTGTTGCACTCTGTTTACCCTTGTGTTATCTTCGGGTCATTCTGACCCATCAGTCATTGTGACCCACCGTCGTATTGCGACAACTTTACCGCATACAAAAACAAAGTGAAGCATTTTCTTTTAACCGTCGGGCTGTCTCAGACCCCCCACATTGCAAAGGTTAAAAGAAAATGATTTTTATTTGGTTTTGTATTGGGTAAACACAACGATGGTTCGTTATGAACCTTTGGGTCATGTGACCCGAAGGCAGCACAAGGGTTAAACACTTCAGCACCCTTCTCATCAGACTTCTGACTTATTTCGTTTACGACTCGTACTGTTGTCTGAGGGTGTGTTTGTGGAGGTTCTTAACGTGAGACTGGGAGCTGTTATGGTCTGCTGTGATGAAGACGACATTACATCATAGCCTGCTGGCGCTCCTATGAGGAATTTCAACTGTGACTTGTCTCAGTATCTCTCTGTCTACACTTGTGTCTCCACTAGGATATTACTTCCTCAGTGGTGCTCCTATGCCTCACTGTCTCTCAAATTATATTCATGATATTCAGATACTCAGTGAATATAAAGGATCTATTCTACAGTGTCCTTGATACTGTCCTTAGACAGTATCATTGTATGGCATCGTTGTAGTGAAATATAGCCCTGGCACCTAAACTATACCTATAAAGGCTCTCAACAAGGCAGGGTGGGGTCACTGCCCTTGTTCACCTTTGACCTCTGGCCTGTGTAATCCATTAGCTGACACTGACCAACAATGCCAGGAAAGCCACTCGCCTCACCGCTGCAGATTAAGGCTCTCTTTCTCCGTAAGCTGGACACTGTTTTTACGCAGCCTGGCGGAATCGCTCTGCACTCTGTTCCCAGCTAACATCTGGTGGGGCATGATGACTTTGTGTGAGGACAGGCCGTGTAATCACCATAGCGACGACTGACCAGGCCTCACTGAGCCGCAGCCAGAGCAGACAGACTCCCTGTCTGTCTCTCTCTCTCTCCATCACTCTCGCCCCCTGTCTGTCTCGCTTTCTCACCTCACCCCCTCTCACCAACAAACACCTGGGCCTAGGGTCACCTGGGCCTGTGGTGACCTTTCAGTGGTTGTCCCTCTTTGTCTCTGATCACATGATGCTAATATTGGGAGAGCCAATGCAGAGGCTTCAAACTGTTTAAAATATCGACAGTTGCAGCACTTACTAAGTTCATGTTTGGGTTCTTATCAGTATTAACACACACAGTATCACAGTGAGAGACCTGGGACCCTGAGTTCCATGTAGTTGTCCCAATGGGACTGAGGTTCTAGAACCCTCCAGTCTCTCCCGTGTACTCAGGATGTGTCAGTTACTTCCCATCTCTGCCCGATACTAAGTACAAATACCGTGTTACTGTACTTAAGAGGAATTTTCTGGTATCAGTACTTTATTTCACAATTTATTTTTCTGACAACTTCTTACTTTCAGTGTATTACACTGGTATTACACTGGTATTACACTGTTGTAGAGGGAGTTAGCGATGTCGACATGACTGAGAATAAAGACATTGCTGATCACCCATGGCCATATGGGAGATGTTCCAAACGCTCCCTGGGAGTTGGTGGGGTAGAGGTGGTTGGGTTCGTTGAGTCAACGGGGCCTTAGCCTGACCGGCCCCTGTTTGGAGGGGGGCCGGGCCTGTTTGAGTTGGCCTGAGGTTCTCACACTGCAACACATACTGTTGATACAGGCTCTCACGCTCTCCCCCCTCTCTCTCTCCCGCCATCTCTCTCTCGCCCTCCATCTCTCTCTCTCTGACATGTTAGTCAGAACATCAGCCTCTACCAACAGTGTTAACTGTTAACTGTTCACAGTTTTGTGATGAAATGTTAATTATAGTGCAGTTAAACGCTCACCTTCTTCCTCTCCACCTTTCACTCTCCCTCCCTCCCTCCACACAAACACTCTCTCTTCGCTGCAGGCCTACTTTGACGATGACCCACAGGAACCTGACAGGCAGCTGTAATGTCAACTGTGGTTGTAAGATCCACGAGTACGCGCCAGTGTGTGGCTCTGATGGCATCACCTACTTTAACCCCTGCCTGGCCGGCTGCAGCACTGTGGGGAACGACAGCGCTGGGGTGAGGCACAGACACACACACACACACACTGGCGTATCTACATAGAGTTTACTAGGATTCTCATGTATAGAAGTGTTGTGTGTCACCTATCCTTTGTAGACAAAGACCACCAACCGTGTCTCAGACTGTGTGTGTGTGTACATGTGTGTGTATTAACATGACTCCATGCACCCTGTCCCCTACAGATCAGGAACTACACCGATTGTGGTTGCGTCCAGAGCAGACAGGTCATCACTCCGCCCTCTGGTGGCCAAGGCAACCAGCTCCAGCTGGTCATCGTCAAGACCTACCTGAACGAGAACGGCTTTGCCCTGGCGGGGAAGTGCGATCGCACCTGCAACACCCTCATCCCCTTCCTCATCTTCCTCTTCATCGTCACGCTCATCACCGCCTGCGCCCAGCCCTCCGCCATCATCGTCACCCTCAGGTAGGATAGGCTCCGCCTCCGCACCCTCTCTGGTTCCGAGTCTGTCTGACAGCTTCCCTCAGGTCAGTGTTAGTCACCATGGCTGCTGATGGGGGTTCTGCAGGGCTGACTGGATGCTATGTAAACAGTCCCTACTGGGCTGTCCTGGCTTGGGGTTGTTTGCTCGACCCTGTCATCGGCTTTCACTTCGGCACCAGCTGCCACTGCTTTCGGTCATGACCGGGCATTTGAGAACTGTCAGTTCTTCTCTAATACCGTGTCAATAAAGTGTTCCTCTGTGTGTGTGTCTCTCTCTCTCTTTATCTCTGTCTTTCTCTCTCTGTCTCTCTCTTTCTCTCTCTATGTCTCTCTCTATATTTGTCTCTCTGTCTCTCTGTGTCTCTCTCTCTGTCTCTCTGTGTCTCTCTCTCTCTGTGTCTCTCCCCAGGTCCGTGGAGGAGCAGGAGAGACCGTTCGCATTAGGGATGCAGTTCGTCCTGCTTAGAACTCTGGGTAAGACAGGGATACCACAGGCTGTGTATGTGTGAGAAGCTGCCCTGAAGCGGAGTGTGTGTGTGTGTGTGTGTGTGGAGTGGAGTGGTGTGTTCAGACAGGTGGGGTGTGCCTGAGGTGGCCAGGCTGCCTCTGACCTTCCTGCCTCGCAGGAACATAGCTGCCATAACTCAGTCCTAATATAATTCGATATGTGCTGGGGGGCGTGTGTGCGTGTGTGTTTGTGTGTGTTAGTGTCGTGCGAGTTATCAATCCACACACACCCATCTGCCTGTAGAGGAACAATTTAAATCTCAGGTTCACCTGAGAAACATTTATTCTCATAGACAACACACAAGAATAATATTTTTCCCTTACGTCTACAGGCTATGCAATATGCTTTGAACTCGTCTAAATAACTTTTATCTGCTTATGCCTTAGTAAACCCTGTGTACAATAAATAGAAGACCTGTAGTATTTAGAGTTTTAATCTACGACAGTGAAACAAACAACAAAACTAGACACACAGCACCACCCGGTGGTCGTATACAGGCAGTGCAAGTCTACACACGTAAATACGAAACCACGGATCAATCTGGTGTTTGTTTCCCCTCCCCCACAGCCTACATCCCCACACCCATCTACTTTGGCGCGGTGATCGACACCACGTGCATGCTGTGGCAGCAGGACTGCGGCGTGCACGGCTCCTGCTGGGAGTACGACGTCACCTCCTTCCGCTTCGTCTACTTCGGCCTGGCGGCCAGCCTCAAGTTCGTGGGCTTCATCTTCATCTTCCTCACCTGGTACTCCATCAAGCACAAGGAGGAGCGCGTGGACCGCTGGCGCCAGCACATGCCCCCGCTGGGCACGGTCAGCGACCTCATCTGCCACGTGGGCGGGCAGAAGAGCCATGCCCGCACGCGCTCCTGCCCCGTGTTCATCCCCGCACGCACCGACCCGCCCGCCGCCCTCCTGCTCAACCACGGGCACAGCAGCGTCAGCTGTCCCGGGAACGCCCTCAAAGCAATAACCCCGCCCCTGCCGCCAGCCCCTCCTCAGCCGCACACCAACGGAAGCTCCGCCCACATCTGAGAGCAGGCCGCGCCTCCCCCGAGGGGGGGGGGGGTTCATCTTGACATGTGCCTTCCTGTTTCCTGTGTCCGCGCCTGCACGCGTTTTGTTTTTGCCGCCCATCGGAGGCTCCGCCGCTCTGATGGACAGGCGTGGGGTACCAACCAGACAAACGGCTGGCCATGGTTACCATGGTTGCCATGGTTGCCAGTGCAAATGAGGGGGGAGGAAAGCTCCTACGGTCGGTCTGTTTGTGTGCGTATTATCAGCCGCAGTCACACATCGCGTCCGCAGGTTCGACCTCGACTCATGTCAACCAAGGTGTCATATGGTGCTACTGTATATAAAGGGTCTGGGCATTACTTTGGTCTCTACTGAATTAGTGGGAGCACGAGGATGACTCATCAGAACTGCGTTTCAAGCACAAATAACAAATCCATACTATGCAAAGTCCCAAGACTCCTCCTATCCTCCTCAGTAACGGGTCGCAATACAACCCATCTTTACCTCTCGCTCCCTCTCTCTCACTTTCTCTGTTTCTTTACCTCTCTTTCTTTCTTTCTATTTCTCTTTCTTTCTCTCTGTAGCTCTCTCTTTCTTTCTCTCTAGCTCTCTCTTTCTCTTTCTCCCGACCACACAGACCACTGAAACTGCACTTGGCCTCCTACCAGATCTCGCTGTCATGAATGTTACACATGTTCAGCTGATCTTTTCAACTCTGTCATAGCTGAGCCGTGGGCCCCCAGTCCCCTGTTCTAACTCCAGGGCTGAACAAAGTTGACTCCTTAGATCCAGGAAATGATCCAGGAAATGATCCAGCCCACCCCCCTTCCTGTTCCCTCAGTGTATGAGTGCCTCCTAGACTATCCGTGTTTGGGTTGGCATGGCTATCAGGCGAACCCAGCAGCCAATCACTGTCCTCTCAGTCTGCACCATCCTCCTCCTCTTCTCTGTTTGCTCACTAGGGGGCCAGTTGTGGTGGTGGGGGAGGGGGAAGGGGGCCCAGGTAATTACTACTGGGGTATGTGCAGACACAAGCAAAGAGTTTCCTGACCACCCTACAACACAATAAGCCAAACAACATTGTCTGTAATTGTTATGTGCGAGCGTACGTTGCTAAATAAGGATGTAGCATCTGTCTTAGACTGTTTAGCATGTGCTAAAGCTACTGTACATCCCTAACATATTAAACAGCAAAACAAACATTCACTACTGAGGCATTAATTACAACCAGATGAGAGAAACGTGATTTTACTTCCTTCAAAAAAAAGCACTAACTTTAATCAGCTGACAATAACTTAGTCTAAGAGTACTTTTATTAAATCTGGCCCATTTTATGTAGAACATTTTGCTGGATACTATCAGCAAATTCTTTGATTGCAAACCAATAGTTTTACATGAAGTCCAAGGACCTGTATCGTAATAACTTCACCATTATATTGGTCATCAGATGTACATAGAACATAACTATTAGTCTCTTAGGCGTTTTAAGAAATAGTGCAGCAAGCATGTATACAACAAAGTACATTTTATTAATGATATAGACTGTCGTCATGTTGACCATTCAGGTCAGTATCAGTAGGAATGGTCCTTAGTGTTCTGTTTTGCCCCCTGCAGTACAGGAAGAGGAACTGCAGGTGAGACGATCCAAGATCTGTCAAAACAAGTGGGCACTTAAACTAAATTGTTGCAGTGAACTCGCTTCCTTTTGAATTGTCTGCTTTGGAAAAAAGCAAACTATCAAAAACTAGCAAATATCTTATACAGTGGATACCCTGATGCCTTCCCAACAAGTTTCAATCATGGGTATGAATTACATTTTTAAAGAAATTCAAGAAAGATTTGACGTGATGGTACATTTTTTCATGTGATGATGAAGTTCAACCATTTTGTCCACAGCTTCTACTGGAGACTGTAAAGTGATATTGATTAATATATGGCTATGGTGATTGTGTGAACTATGGCAAGTTATTTTAACTTAGTATGAATTATTTGTAAGATTAAATTACATGTTCCCTAGTGATTATCATGTAAATATTGAAGACTCAATATGAAAACAAACATTATATAGGCCTATCATTTAGTTAGAAACCTATTTATGAACTAACCCTAAACATACAGCAGTAGTCAACCTCAACAACAAATAACAATAAAAAAACAACAAGGAAACATTGTATTTGTTTCTCTGTGCCTGAATTACCTACAGTATTTACAGAGGAGGTTTTGAATTAAACCTGGGGAAGTATTTGAGGGGGGGCTTTTATTTTGCAATGTTGTGTTTGTTTCAACAAAGTTGAATTGGTTGGTTAAACATCACAATCAGCCCTTCTAATGCTACACCCTTATCCTTAGAGTGCATACTTTACTCTTGCACTCATTCTTGGTGACCTAAAAGATAAAGGGTGAACATGACTATGTTGGATTATCTCAACCAATGCTGATGTCTATGAGTCGAAATGGTGCAGTTCTTAACCCGGAAGTGATGCAATATTACATCCCTGGGGTCAACCACTCTATTCCTTGACTGTAGTGTATGTTATGCCACATGCAGTAGGTGATATTCAGTGTTGAAGAGCAAGATCTGTACCTCTGCTGTAGTAGGGATGACTTCAGGTAGCCTGTGGTTCTGCTTTAGGTCGTTCTCGACAATTTTGATCAGTATTTTATGAAAAGGCGTGTTCATTTCATGGACTGAAGCTGCATTATGAAGGTTGAGCTATTCTTGCTTTGCGTTTCTTGGGAGTAGATGCCTAAACTGATATTTGTGAACACTTGGTTTACAGATTCCTTGAATACTTGATATTTGTCATTAAAAAAAGAAATCTGACACCAAGTTTTGTTTTTCTTTGATTCAAGATCTCATGGCAAAATGTCCAATGTTGCCTTTAGTCGTGTGGCACTAACTGTAAATGGTCATACTGAAAAGAAAAATGAAAGTTATCAGATATTGTAACTTGATGGCATGAACAAATACTCAATATGACACACTAAACTATTTGACATTTTTATTTAACAGCTTCTTGGCTTTCCTGAAACCAGAATCGTTGCAACACTTCTACACATATTGTAAAAAAGCTAGAATAGCAAGATGATGACAGTACCGTCACTGTTGACCTACCAGACAAGCATGGTATTATAGGTGTGGGTTTGTCTGGGGGGGAAACAGAACCATAGACTAAACAGAAGTAAATGTCTGATGATATTGAGAATACAAGCCAGTACATCATAAGGAGGTTCCATTCAGTAGACAAGATAATAACCATGTGTAATGAGGCATAACATCTGTAATACCACAGAATTGACACAAAACACATTTTGTCTTTGAGCATGTTTTCCATGATGGAGTTGATGAACATTACTACAATACAGCAGGTGATTATTCTTGATTATCAAAGCACTTGCAAAAACTGGACGATGATCTCCAAGTAACTTGGGGATTCTGTATACAAAAATGTTACACATTGAAACATTTAATAAAAATAAATGTCAAATTGCTCATCTGTTTACAAGTCGTTGATATATTTGTGTGCTTAAAAAAAATAGGTGTTTAAGTCTTGCAGTGATGTTAAGTCATCATGTGATAAATATAAACCGTATGCAAAGGGAACCGTCAAACAGGTGAAGAATGAATTATGCGAGTTTCGTAATCAAAGCTATGAAATTTGATTTAGAAACTGTTGTGAAATCAACATTCAAATATGGGATTGCAGCAGCACAAATATCCATAGATCAAACACACATTGTGTAGAGTGTTAAAAAGTATCAACATACATCAACATTCTCATCTCAAACCCCTATTTTTGATAGTTAAAAACATTGGTGGGAAGGTAATCAGAACATGGGGTGGGGATTCAAAATGTTAAAAGTGCATGTTGGGATGATTTGAGCCATCAGTGGTTAAACTCATGGTGATGTGTACAGTCTTGATTGGTTGTCGTGACAGTCTCAGACACTGCTAATGATTGGCCAATGCTAATAGAAGCTATCAGACCTGCAAATGGTTTCATCATTCTAATAACCAGTTTTTAAACAAACAAAAAAATATATTAAGAACATCGATGGTGTTATCCACTACGAATTGAATATCTGGCATTCCAGTATTTTAGCTGCGTTAAGGCTTTTTCTTTTCTAAATATACTGTATATTTGAAAAAACAACATAACACTGTTGACTAATAAATGGTAGCACCTGTAAAAAAATAAACCAGAACAACTTTAATACTCATGACCCAGCTGTGACCCAGGCTGAGGTGGCGCTGCACACTGACTCTCTCACGGCCAGCTCATCTCTCAGACCCACCTCTCTGTCTCTGTGGCGACCTGCCGCCCCACGACTGAACGTCCGTCTCACTGGGTGTGATTGGAGGGCTTGGGGGGGGAGCCACTGCCCTCGTAGTCCAGGGCCTGAGAGGTCTGGTGTGGCTGTGTTACCTCCCCCGCCCACTGGGGGGCACTAGTCTGGTGAGTTGGGGGGCTCCCTGTGGTGCTGCCGGCCTGTGCTGTGGGCCTCATTGTCTGTGGGGAGAGAGGCAGGTAGCCCTGGGCGTGGAAGATATCCTCCTCCTCCTCCAGTTCCAGGCCCCTGCTGGGCTGGGACTCGAGGTGAGCCTGCAGGCTGTTGTGAGTGCGCAGAACCACGTCGTGTCTCGTCTCCAGTTCCGTCAGCCCGTTGCCACTGAAGGTCAGACCCTCTCCCTCGCCGTCCATCTCCTCCAGCTGCTGGGCCCAGCCGTCGCCGCGGGAAACGCCCCCTACCCTCCACTGACCCGGCGGCAGGCTCGCCGATGATGTCGCAGGTGACATCACAGATTGGATGGGTCTGTTCATGGGCCTCTCTGGCAGGTCGTTCACAGATTCTAGTTCCCTCTCTGGCGTGGGCGAGGGGGCTGGTGGTGCTGGGGTGGTGCAGAGGGCGGGGGTGATGTGGGGTCCCACTGTGGCCTGGTTTGTGGTGACCACACCAGGCCAGATGACTACACGGGGACCCCACTCTCCGCTCCCCTCCTCCAGACCCCCGGACCCAGCTCCGGAGCCCAGCTCAGCCAGGGAGGGCTTGTCAAGTTCATGGGTTTGGTTGAGTTTGTCTAAAACGTGTCGCAGTGCAAACATATTATCTACATCCTTCTGGAAGTTTGCCCAGTCGTCTGGGCTGGGGTTGTAATCAGTCCTGCCCTGGTACAGGCTCTCGTTCACACTATACAGATCCTCCAGTCCACGCCAGTCCACCTCCTCCTCCGTCAGGTTAGGCAGCTTAACCTTTTCGTCCGTCCCATGGCTGAGGGCTGGAGGGAGGGAGAGAGAGAGAAGGAGAGACAGTCAGAGGGTAGCGAGGACGGTGTATACCAAGTGCAGGAAGCTGGTCTTTAGACTTGGTCACACAGCATGCAGTCATGCCAACCCTTCCAGCCGTTGCTATGGCAGTCTGCTTTGTGCTGCCCCCACCCTACCCTGCTACACACACACACACACACACACACACACACACACACACACACACACACACACACACACACACACACACACACACACACACACACACACACACACACACACACACACACACAAAGCAGCATGGGGCCTGGTTAAACATGGCAACCACATTAAGCTGAAGCAGAGCAAACCCATGCCAGGAGGAGAAGAGACCTCACACACACACACGTACTGCACAGAGATGGATCAAATATAGACCCGCTACATTATTGTAATCTGTTATAAGATTGAATAACATTAATCTACACAACCAAATGAAAGAGCAATGATAGGCCAGTTTGGCCATATTAAAGTAAACCACCAGGACACCTGAAATCAAGAACATGGAATGAAGGAGGTGGGGTCAAAGAGGAAAGAAAAAAAGATGATGAACTTCTGCAAAAAAGAGAAAATATCCAGAAGGGAAAAGACAACGTATGCCTCATATGTGGTGTAATCCTTAGACATAAAAAAAAAAAAAAAAAAAAGTTAAAATTAAATTTGAAGAAATAATGGAATCAGATCAAATCTAATGACTTTAGAAATGAAATGGATGCCTGACCTAGACATTCTTTAACTGTGTGTGTACTGTATGAGAGACAGCATTACCTACGTAAAGAGGATGAAGGTTGTTCGACATAGAGTAGGCTAATACACTCACAGGAAGGAAAGGCTTGGTCTCCTCTTTGACCACCTTCCATGCTGCGGTTGCCTGGTAAGCAGGTGCCAGAGACAAAAGGTCGAAAGTCAGAGTTCAGAGGTCGGGACAGAGCGTTCACAGCAACTCAAGTGTCCATACTACTGCTAATGAGCCATGAGCTATTCAAGGTCATTCCGAATGTCATGGAACACAGACTGGGAGGTTCACGGTTTAACATAAGGAAATTATGTCATTAATTCATGATATCTGTTGATGTGGCATGATGGGATATGATGTTATGTCACTCTTGCCCATGAGGGAGGTGATTCCATACACTATGTTGATGTCATGATTCCAAACATACTATCATGCAGTTGCATTCACATGCGTGGGACAGGCTCTATATATTTTATGGATTCTATATTGTATTTTGCTGGAGGGCTTTCTCTAAAAACCCGTCAAATGACATCAAATGAACCTCCTTCAGGTTCACTAGATGTGCCCCTGAGCTGCCTCTACCAGCCGTGGCTGTAGAAAGGAGGCAGAGACCCCTCGTGGATACAGGGAGGGCTACACCCTGGGGTTATCCACCCACAGCAAGCTGCCAGGCAGACCAGCAGACAACCCAAGCTTCCAGAACAACACGGAAACTGCTTCAATAAAACAAAAAGATGTCGCAGGTTCTGAGTTGTTTCCCCAGCATGCATATCCCAGATATGACCCTGGCACTCCATGGAGGATTAGTGGGAATGAAGCAGGCGGTAAAACAGGCGGGCAGGCGGGCAGGCAGGCGGACGGTCGGCCCATGCATGTTATTAGGGAAAGCCACTGAAGGGGACAAAAAGGCTGGATACCTGTGTGGCTCATAGCTTCCTCCATCTTTACCTCCTGATCAGGAAAATAAGAGCAATCCAATGTTAATGCCTCCAAATCAGAGAAGGGGGAGTGGGGGGGGGGGGTAAATGAATCATTCACAGTGAAGACTCTGCATGCACAGCTCCTACTAGTCCCTATGGAGAAATACTATTAGGGAATGGACACGAGAGGGAAGGAGAGGATAAAGGAAAGAGGAGAAGAGAAATCATGTGAGAAGGGGGCGGAGGAAAAGGGGCGGAGGAAAAGGGGTGGAGGGAAAGGGGCGGAGGGAAAGGGGCGGAAGGGAAAGGAGAAATGTAGGGACAGGACGGAGGATGAAGAGAGGGATGGGGGGATTGGGAGGGATGGGGGGAGATTTTTGATTGGGTTGGGTGATGAGGTTGGATGGTGATGGAATGTTTGTGACTGAGCCAGGCTCCAGTGAGGCTTCCCTTAAGGGTGGAAAAAGGCACACGTTATTCAGTCAGGACGGGATACCTTTGTGGAGTCCAATGCTAAACACCACACATTCATAGGTTCATCATGCAGTGGACTCACTCTACCCTGACCTCAACGACTAGTTTCTGCACAACAGATCTGTTTGTAGCCTTATCAACGTCATGGGTTCGAGGACTTGGCAAGGTTACCAGAGTTGGCAGTGAACAGTCTCCTAGTCCGATGGGACCGAGTTGCACATTCACAGGACGCAAACACCACAACGTGCTGGATGTCACTCAGTGATGTTACTTATGTTAACGTCAGTGGTGAAGCTCGATAGGAGTGTGTAAATGAGAAGTGTAATGAGTGTGCAAGATAACAGGCTCAATAGGCTGTTGACAGCCTTCTCCAAACACCATCAGCAACACTGGGAAGGAGTCATGAGGAGGCGAGAGAGAGAGAGAGAGAGAGAGAGAGAGAGAGAGAGAGAGAGAGAGAGAGAGAGAGAGAGAGAGAGAGAGAAAGAGAGCGAGAGAAAGAGAGCGAGAGAAAGAGAGAGAGAGAGAGAGAGAGAGAGAGCGAGAGAAAGAGAGCGAGAGAAAGAGAGCGAGAGCGAGAGAGAGTGAGAGCGAGAGCGAGAGCTTGTGCTGACTGCATGGTGAACGTCATACTGCTGTTGATCTGACTACTGACTGACAGGCCTTCCTGTTTCAATCATCACTGAAAATGCGTATCGCGTGTTGTTGTTGCTGTTGGGGTGTGTGTGAGCAGTGGCGCTGCAGACAGAAAAACTGGTGGGGGGGGAAAAGATTTGGATCAAAAAGCGATCATGGTGTGTGTTTTCTGAAAGAAAGAAAAAACGCAGAACCGCATCTACGTAGGACAAACGCAGGACTCAGTGACCATTCTTGACCCTTGACCTGCTGAGATGTCATAAGAGAACACGGCATGGCTCGGACCATCCCCACATGCAGCATGCAGACACGCGGCGCTGAGACACGTCTAACTAAAAGGGAAACGGGACTGACGGGCATTCAGCTTTGCTTCGTTTGGACATTTTGTCTCAATCGCTTTTTCCACAGACCAAGAGCATCAGTACTCTGCTACAGTAAACCAGCATTGCACACACTCCAGTATTTCAGCCTGTGTGTGTTTACCTGTGTCGAGGCCTTTAGGTCTGGGGTTACACTGCTTGTGTCCCTGGCAGCTCCTCATCTCCATCAGCTGAGCGTGGAGGGAGTTCAGCAGGTCCCTGTCCACTGTGTACACCGCATTGGTCAGCTACACACACCCCACACACACACACACACACACACACACACACACACACACACGCACGCACGCACGCACGCACGCACAGTAACATGTTACCTCATGACATCACAGCAATGCAACATAGTTAGCTGTACAGCCATGTAACGACAGAAACCCCATTCAAATGATACGGAGCACGTCCATTTACTCGTCGGCCATGGTGCCTTACCTGGTAGGGGTCGCTGTTGAGGTCAAAGAACTCCAGGAAGCCGGTGGCAAACTCACAGAACAAGGTGTTGTGGGTCTCGTTGATGGTCCTCAGGCACCAGTAGGTGTTGTTGTTGGAGCTGGTGCACGCACAGAAGCCTCCCACTGGGAGGGGAGGGGGAGGGGGGGGGGGAGGGGAGCCACAGGCTCACGTTAGTTCCCATAAGGCTCTGTTTCCTGATGGACACACGTCAGCTGCCTGTCCACGTGTGTTTTGGTCGTCTGACCAGACGTAGTCAGACTGGGCGTCATCAGACATGGTGATGTGTGTCAGTTTGAATCGAGCTACACGTTTCAATGAGCAACTAGGTTGAGCACAATTATACACATACATGATATCCAGCACATGGGAGTTGAGCAGAGCGTGGTGTAGATACGTACGGTTCCAGAAGGGGGCAGTTTGCCAGTGGTCGTTGTTGTGGGTAAAGCAGGTGAGACCGGGCAGGCTGCAGTCATCTCCCGTCTTCAGCCTCTTCCTCTCCTTCCTCTCCTTCTTTTTCCTACGGATCTCGTTATACACTTTGCCATCCACTTCCTGTGCCGCCTCCCTAACGGACAGACAAACGGACCAATCAGATGACAGTTTTGTGTACACATGACATCAACTCCCGCTGTCCTCTCTTGTGGCAGTAACCACGGGGATGGCATCAGCAGAGGGGAAACTCCTAGAAGTCTCTCTGAAGATGCCAGGAAACTAAAAGTCTGTTTACTTTCAAATGTTCAAAGCTTAAGTATCATTTTCGATTCTCCAATGACTTTCCAGTCAATGTCCCTCATCCCAAACACATACCCGTCACTGCAAAACACAGCTGCTTCACATTGGTTAGTAATCAATTCCCAATGTCTTCTGCTGCAGACCAATCACTGAGCTTGACTGTCTGAGTCACAGGATCCTCTCCATGTAGCCTGGACAATCATTTCCAGACTCAGACACACACACAGTTCAATGCCTGACCATGTATGTTTGCTTATTGGCATTTCAACCCAATCGCAACACAGAGACACCCACTGTGTCTCTGAAGGACATCTCTCTTTCAACAAACGCTGGCGCCCTCCAATCACCAAAACAATCCTCTGAGGTTCCGTGAACACATCACAACACAACACACACGCATGCTGCCCTTGTCACGCACACAGAGGTCGACAGACTGGTCTGATCAGGGCCAGTTACATGGATGACATTCCCAACATCCTGCAGTTCAAACAGGCATGCAGACGCACCATGCACACACGGCAACAAGACTACACACACAGCTCTTAACTACAGCTATGACAAACTGTACACCGTCAAACAGTCTGCCTGGTATTAGCCACGTCAAAATGAAAGCAAAAAGTACTCTTCAAGTCAGTCTGATTTGGGCTTAGCACATGGCAGGGGTCAGGGTTAATCAGGTCAACAAGGAAAGGACGAGAGTGGCAAACCTGCACTTAAAGGGAGCGACAACTCACTTAAAGGGGTGGAGCTGGTCATTCTTGTTCTTCACCCTCTCTGCTTTCTCCCTCTCTCCTTTGCTATAGTAGCTGCTTTTAACAGACAGAAGAAGAGCGCTAAACACACCGGCTCCCTCACAGAAGAAGAGAGGCACAGCACACACTCCCTCACAAGTGAACCTGGGCGTAGTCATGACGAGAGCACACGCTGTTTGGGTTTTTTTCTGTTAGGATAGCGTAGCAATAACAGTGATTACTGCATGGACCTTGAGATGTAACGTAAACATCTGCGAAGGAGGCTTGGCTTGCTAACTTGGTGTTGAGTTCAGCGGCCGTTTGTGTGGACCCTCACCTCTTCTTCCCACAGTCACACTCATCTGGTCTCCTCCTCTTCAGGTGACCTCTCACCTCACGCAGGTTCTTAATCTTGTCCTGGAGAGCTTCGATCTGTGACGGAGAACACAGCTAGTCAGCGGGCGGACATTCAGCAGATTATTTTCCTCCGAACGTGGAATATTTCTTCCGACTATGGCGCTATCCCCAAACATCTATAAACTTCCTCTACCCCGCTACTTTGTAATTCATTCCTTTCAGACACTCGTTTACACTGGGAGGATGAAAGAGAGGGGCTGAAATGGAAAGCCTTGTGGGAGGGAGAAGAGAGGTAAAGCAGACAGATAAAGAGAGAGAGAGAGAGACACTCACTTCCTGGTCGACATAGCTCTTGTGATCTTTCCAGGCTCTGGAGGACTGGTAGATCTCTCTCTCACAGTGCACCGTGTCATTCATCAAGATGTAGCATCTGGAGGGAGAGACGGGCCTCATGTTTTACAGACATCTCTTTACGAAGGCAAAACCCACTTATGTTTTTCCAATGAGCCCAAATGAGAAGGTATAGGCAGTCAGGATAATATGCCTGAGAGACTTCTTGGTCCTACAGCAGATCTTGGGTTACTGGGTTCATGTTGGGTGTAATGGGGTCTAGGGGGAGGGGCCAGAGTGGGGCCACATGACTTACTTGTGGGTGACTTTGAGAGAGTTGAGGTATCCCACTGCGTTCGTGTCATCCGCCAGCATTTCCTCTGAGCCGTCATCCGACTCCAGGTTAAACTCGGGGTCCTCCGGCTCGTAGTGGCGCTTTCTGATGACACGTCTCTGGACAGCCGACTGGTCGTCCGCCTGGAGGTCGACGTCGTAGATTTGACCCTCAAACTCCACAGACAAGGACCTGGTGGGCCGGGTGTGGACGAAGCGAGGTCTGAAGCCTGGCACATCAGGAAACAGAGCATTGTGGGACGAACGTGAGCAGAGGTCTAGCTGCAGTTATCATTTCATCCACTAGATGGAGTCACATCACCCATAGCTGGCAACACCACCTCACCTCATCCTCTACAATGAATTGGACACTGTCCAAAGAGCAAATGTCAGGACCTCATTCCGTGCATTTATGCCTTGCATCTGTCTCTCCTGAGAGCTGCTGTAATCCTGACCAGAGAAGCATGGCTTAGCTCGGGCAGACCCAGACACCAAGGCCATCATTCAGCATGATGGGTCTATAATGAGGCCATGGCACCAGAACGCTCCACAGCCATGCCCTTCAACACCTGGGTTTCTCCACGGAGAAGCAAAGCTAACCCCTGGTTAGCAGTCCTCCTTGAAACCAACATCCATCCCCCTTATAGCTCAGATGCCTCTCTTCAACCCCGCCCAGCCCGGACTGAGCAGTCCCTGCTGTTACTCAGGACCCACCCCTTGAGTGTCTCTCTCTCCCAGTCGCTCTCTCAGTCGCTCTCCCAGTCGCTCTCCCAGTCGCTCTCCCAGTCGCTCTCCCAGTCGCTCTCCCAGTCGCTCTCTCAGTCGCTCTCCCAGTCGCTCTCTCAGTCGCTCTCTCAGTCGCTCTCCCAGTCGCTCTCCCAGTCGCTTTCTCAGTCGCTCTCTCAGTCGCTCTCTCAGTCGCTCTGTCAGTCGCTCTGTCAGTCGCTCTGTCAGTCGCTCTGTCAGTCGCTCTGTCAGTCGCTCTCCCAGTCGCTCTCTCGCTCTACTCACGTTGGCCTGAGGAGGGCGGGAACTGGCGATGGGATCGGCGGCTGGGCCTGGGGGGTTTGAAGAGGTCGTCCCCGCATTGGCAGTCCCTCTCCCGGTCATATCCCCGGGCCCTCACGCCCCGGGCCCTCAGACTCCGGGCCCTCTTCCTGGTGCCCTCCTTCAGCCCGCCCTTGCACTTCTGGATACGCCACTTCCCAGTGATCTCCTCGACACAGTGCCACTTCTGTCCACAGAAAAACACGCCCAACAGAGACATGTTTATTTCATTGTTATTTAGTCACACCATGGACATTAACACCCACATGCATCGGGGACATTGTTCATGTGCGTCATTGAGTGTTCTTGACTTTGATCTTGAGGGTAATCCATCAGGCAACACTTGGGCATAGCAAGGCAGACTTCACTGACGGGAAATTGAAAGTGGGATTATAAAGAGAAGAAAAACACAAGTCTCCCACACAAGCCGTCCTGCACGATCTTCCACACAAGCCTAACTGGAGGGCTTTTGACAAGCCAGCCAGCCAACCAGACACCCACACCAGAACCTCTGGGAAATAAAAGAGAGGAGAGACTAACCAGAGGTACCACATGAGATAAAGTGGATCCGTGTCTGTAAACACAGAGAAGCCCACTCTTTGTCTCTCTGGGCGTCCCAGCAGTGCGTCTGACGCCTGTGTAGTCACCAGTGTAATCTTGTAAGTGCGTATCCGCAAAGTGTCATTCAGGCCAAACAGAAAGAGTAGAAGCTAATCATGCTAAGTGACGAGTTAATTTGGCCAGGCTTGAAGGGAGCAAGAGCAGACCTTCTCTGGTGAGTGTGGGAAAGAAGCTCCACACAGACGGCTATGGGCCAGATCAGGTTTCCTGTGGAGCTCTTAAGCACACTAATGAACAGCTTATGGGCCTGACAGCAATGTTATATTATATGAGAGCGAGAGTTAGCAACAGAGTTTGAGAGAGAGATATGCTGTGTGGAGAGAAAGAGACTGAAAAATAGATACAGAGGAACAGAGACGGTTCGTACGACAACTCAGGGAAATGCACGCACACACACACACGTACACACACTGCTTTTAGGACTTTTCAGTCACATTCCAGTCCCAACAGTGCAGACAGCAGAAAGAGAGATGGGAATGAGAGAGAAAGGGCTTCCCTGCATGTTGAGACACGAATGGCTAGTGACAGACCCAAACTGCTACAACTCACTTTGAATGTCATCCACTCCAGGCCCCAAAACACAAGAGAATATATTCTATTTGTCCCTGGTGAGCTGAGCTGTGTTTAAAACAACATACTAGGACCACATGGCCGTACTGAAAGACCAATACAGACAAAAACAACAAAGATTCACCAGCTTCTCACGTCTTAGGAACAAGGGCCCTAGTTTTGTAACTGGTGTCCAGGGTAGACATTGGCCTGCCAAACAGACGCACGTATATATATTTTCCATCACTGTATTTGCTTCTCGTCGTGGCATTCTCAGGTTTAAAGCAGTCCCTTGTACATTTTCTGTGTGGGTTTGGTTTTTGAAGCCCTTGAGCAGTGGAACTCCGCTCCCCAGTCAAGGTTTCAGCCTGCAGTGGACAGGTGTACATGTAAACACATTACATTCCTGACTTGTGTGTGTGGGTGAGTGTGTGTGTGCTAGTGTGTCATGGTGGCCAGCTGTCAAGTCTTGTAGCTACTCTCCTCTTCAGTGTATATCCTATTGTGAAGGGCACAGGCCAGTCACCAGGAGGCTAGGGTGAATAAAACCTCTTTCTCTCTCACCATCTCTCACACACACACACACACACACACACACACACACACACACACACACACACACACACACACACACACACACACACACACACACACACACACACACACACACACACACACACACACACACACACACACACACACCTTGGTACTTTGCTGCTGTCCTGTAATAAATTATTGAGTGTTACATGCGCACACTTACTTTGGCCATAAAAGGGATCTGGTTCACATTAGCAAGCCCTTAGAAACCCTGTCTGCCTTTTTAAGCTACCTGAAAATTGTAACAATTTGTATTGTTCAGGTCTGCCTGCTTCATGGTCATATAGCCACTAATGCTAGCCTAACAGGGGCTGCCAATTCTATAATGGGCGCACATGAAAGGGAAACCCAGGGCAAATGAGTCCCTCTGCTCCAACGGTGCAAAAATGTCCAATTACGGAGCCGATTGCCGTAAATGGCCGTTTGACTTATGTTTCAGTAGACAAGTGCTACGTCAGCTGCAGACTGCACTCCGGCCAAGGCTGCTTACACCTCTGGAACGGACAGAGGAAATCCAACTAGTTAGATCTGTGGGCAACTGCCTTTCCTTTACAACATATTAAAGTGATGAGGACAAAGTACCACATACACATGTGAATTCCACATGCAGTATGAAATAATGTTTGTAGGACTAATGTTGTACACACACACACACAATATTGACCAACATTACTCTGTACAAACACACAATGTCTTCCAAAAGTAGTCATGACCAACACACCATTTAATACTGCATGTGGAATTTGTGTGTGGAGAGTGTGTTTGTGTATGTTTGTGTGTGTGGAGTGTGGGTGTGGAGTGTGTGTGTGTGCGTGGAGAGTGTGTTTGTGTATGTTTGTGTGTGTGGAGTGTGTGTGTGTGTGTGCGTGGAGTGTGTGTGGGGAGTGTGTGGGTGTGTGTGCGTGGAGTGTGTGTGTGGGTGTGCGTGGAGTGTGTGTGTGGAGTGTGTGTGTGCGTGGAGAGTGTGTTTGTGTATGTTTGTGTGTGTGGAGTGTGTGTGTGTGTGGAGTGTGTGTGTGGAGTGCGTGTGTGTGTGTGCGTGGAGTGTGTGTGTGTTGCCAGTGGTCTACCTGTCCAGGCTGCTCACATGGCGTCTGGACCTCCGGCTGCTGACACACCTCCTGGACCTTCTTGTACTTGGGCAGGCTGTTGGTGTGCTGGGTGGCCACAGCTGCATCGTCCTTCTTCCTCACAATCTTACTGCAAACAAACCAGACAGACACAACCCGTGAGAAACACACCAACTGTAAAAGACAAGCAATTAAACTATAATTGATGTACTGCCAAGCTAATAAATGTAATGTATGATTTGACATAGTCTATTTCTTTTGCCCATTTATGATGTGGCATTATATTGGTTATGGCAGCAGGTTGTCTCCTTTGGTGAGAGCTAGCGGGTGGCTATGCTATGCTATGCCATTCACACTTTCGCATTGAAATGCTACGCTGTGCTATGCTACGTCTAAGTCTGAGAGCCAGCCAGGGGAGGCTTGGGCAGAGAGCCCAGTTCAGCCTCACACCACCGCTCTACTCGGGGCCAAGCTGTTTGACCTCCCCTTGGCACCAGGCTCACCCTCAGCTCTGCCAGGCCCTGCCAATCCCCATGCCAACCCCGCCTGGCAGCCAGGACGCACAGACAGAACGACGACAACAACGACAAAGTACAACCTGTCCCCTCCAGAGAGACCTGTCTGTCTGCTGTCATGTCTGAAAGCAGACAGTTATTTTACACCTCAGCCTGTCGCCCTTCTACCGGGCTATGACTGAGGGAGTTCAGACAGCTGACAGCTGCCCGTGTTTATCTTTGCTATTCTCTCCTTTGTTGTTTATCCAATGTAACCGCACTCAATGTGATCGTTTGGGAATTCGCCTCGGCAAACAGACTCAGGGGCTGCATGTTCTGTACTCCCTTGGTGTCACGCTGGAACAGCTCCGGGAGTGGACGAGGGAAACAGATTACTGGTGGATGTTAAAAGGGGAGAGATGAACGCGCTGTAGCTACCGTGTGAGTCTGGCTGGCTGGCCTGCTGACTCTCGGTCTCTGAGAATCTCAGAGTGGTTCCTGGGAGGCTAATCTGAGCACTTAGATAATGGAGGCCCAGACGACGGCCTTCATAAACACTCAGGATTAATGGAGGGCTGGATTAACAGCTAAATCTCGAAAAGTCAGAGGTCACACTATTACATTTTTCACATTGGCTGATAATTTGTCCTTCTCAAACACACTAGC
This sequence comes from Osmerus mordax, assembly GCF_038355195.1. NCBI lineage: Eukaryota > Metazoa > Chordata > Actinopteri > Osmeriformes > Osmeridae > Osmerus > Osmerus mordax. The sequence goes on from NC_090064.1 coordinate 14,286,074, forward strand.
ACACACACACACACGCACGCACGCACGCAGGGAGGGAGGGAGGGCTGGTCTTGAGCAGCCTGCGCCCACCAACTAAACAGCTGAAAAGCAGGAAGAAAGATGGAGGATGTTGTGTTTGGGTCGTTCTGCTACATGAGATGCTGTTGCAAGCGAACACAGCCCAACTAAACACTTGAGTGACAGGTGGAATGTTCACACTGCTGTACTCACCTTCTCTCTCTCCATCTCTCTCTCTCCCTCCATCTCCCTCCCTCTCTCTCTCCCTCCCTCTCCCCATCTCTCTCATGCCCTCCCTCTCTCCCTCTCTCTCCCTTTCTCTCTGCACTGGGATTATGGGCTGTTAAGTTTCCTGTAGTGCACCTCTGGTTTTAGCATCAGCTAAGTACATTGAGCCATGCAAAAACACACCTTATCATGTTCTCATAATACACATACTAAACCTCTAGGGCTTGTGAGTTCATGCATGTGCGTTTCTGTACAGTGCATCTTGTGTGTAAGCCTGCATGTGTGAGGGTTTTACGTGTCGGTAGTACACTGTTGAACAAAATCGAGTGAAAACTTGCAGGTCCTTCCCATGACTGCTCTGCAAACACACAAACGTTTTAAGAACACACACACCACACACTCTCCCTGCCACCCTGTGTGTATCGAGTTAGTCTTCCTGCCATCCATCAGGTAACATCACTCTGGGATTGGGCAGCCTGTGTTTATTTAGTGTGTGTCTAGCTCCACTGTGTTACTGTAATGGATCCGGATGTCTCCGGCAGGGCGAGGACAGCGGGCCAAGGCTACATTAGCGTCTCGAAGGCGTGTTGAAAATGATAGCCAAAGAAGACAAAGGACGTGTTCTGTTTTCTTTTCCTTGAGCGGATTTGCAAAAAAAAAAACTCCCTTTAAACTTGTGTCAACGCCTCTTGTGTGAACTCTTCCAATGTGCCAGTCTTATGTAGCTTAACACACATAGACCAAACAACTGTGCGGAAGAGAGATATTTCCATCTGTCTTCCGCTGCTTCCAGCACTACTGCGGTCTGGATACTTGGATAACCAGACAAATCACTGGTGAGAAGCGTAGGGGAACCACAGGGATGAACAGACATCGTCCACTGCAAATTTGGGGTTCAACAAAATGTAGTATTAGCATGTCAGATTTCTGCACTGCTGTGTGTGTGTGTGTGTGTCAGTTTACCCTCTCTCCACCAGGAATGTGTCCCTCCAGACTTTGGGTTTCCGGTTGGGTTTGAATCTGGGAAAACAGAATGCAGATTGTTCATAGAAGTCAGATGAGTCGCTAGCGCAGTCACCAGCAGCTATGTGGGCTTTCATCCAGACAGCCTTACGCAACTTGATTATAGTCGTCTTATGGCTTTGTGGACTTAAGTAAGGACCAAAATGTGTTAAGAATGAAGTAGAAACCAGAAATGGTGGTATTAAAGGATTAGGATGGATAAATCCCATATGTGGCTGAGAGAATGGTTTGTATTTGAGACTAATGAATACAGGGTATAATGGCATCCTTTTCCCAGTGTGGAGACCTGTGTGGGCTCATATACATGTCTAACCTCAGGTGTTAGGACTAATCCAGGTTCTAGTGAAGGTCACCGGGTGGTGGTTCCAGACTGACCTGTTTCCGGTCTTTTCCTGCTCCAGCAGCTTGAGGATGGACTTGCCGTCCATGTCAGGGGGGGTGTCCAGCCCGGCGATGTGCAGGATCGTGGGGGCCAGGTCAATGTTGAGCACCAGGTGAGGGTTCCTGTGAAGAGACCGACAGTTGATGGGTCACCCTCGAACTGTAAGGTCTAGAGCGTGTGGAGTAGGACCCCACACTACAGCTGCTGTAGGACCATGATTTTCTCAAGCTTTAATCTGCTTTTAAAAGTCTGTCAGTCTTACACTGCAGCTGGCTCCACGTTGGGTCCTCTGAGGAAGAACGGGACTCGGATGTCAAAGTCGTAGGGCATGGACTTCCCCTTCACCAGGCCAAACTGACCAATGTGGTAGCCGTGGTCAGCAGTGTAAATAACGTAGGTGTTGTCCAGCTCACCACTCTCCACTAACATGTCATAAACCTGGGCGAGATAAAGAGAGATGGTGAGAGAGAGAGATGAAAAGAAAGAGAGAGAGAGGCAGAGAGAGACAGAAAGAGAGCGCAAGAGAGAGCGAGAGATAGCGAGAGATGGATGGAGAGAGAGAGAGAGAGAGAGAGAGAGAGATGGATGGAGAGAGCCAGAGGGAGTAAGGAGCGAGAGCGAGCAGAAAAGAGACAAAACCTTCTGGTTCCCCACCAGCACCCAGCAACAGCAGAAACACACAGACTTCACATTGTGACCAGGAGGAAGTGAGGATGTATATTGAGAACTGATGAATGAGCAAGGAGGGAGGAAAGGGATTCCCTTACCTTCTGTACCGAGTCGTCTACAGACATGAGGGTCTGCAGCCTCTTCCTGTGGAGGAAGTTGGTGAACTCCATGTGGATAGGCCTCATGGGGCCTGTGTACTGCATGATCCAGTGTTTGTCCATGTTTGGTGCATAGTTGTAACTTGGGGTTCTGGGCAGAGGAAGACACACACAGAAACAGTTTCAACATCCAGGGAGAACATAGAACCTCGTTGTGGGAATGAGACCCGTCTACAAGGCTTCTACAAAGGCTTCATATTTTTACAGTACCCACTCTATATACACATACTAATGTATTGATACACAGTAGTGAGCATAGGTGTGACATTGTCCAATAGGCTAGAGGTATAACTATCACCCTCCAAGTATCTATAAAGAGGCCATTTTATGTTTCAGTAGGCACCTGTCTGCCATTTCTCAGAGCAGTAGCAGCAGGTGTCTGTGGACTAGCCTGCTGTCTGCTGTGTTTGACAAGCATCAATAACAGGCCTGTTTGCTCAGGGAAATGTCCTAATGCTTCGCTGTGGTGTGCTGGCTGTTTTTCCACACCTCTCCCTCACTCCCTCTTCCTCCCCTGTACCCTCTCTCTCCTCTCTCTCCTCTCACAGCGAGACGAGAGTCTCACAGTCCTGCTCTCTCTTGGCAAAGCGGAGTCATTTGAGGGTTGGCACATGCTTGGATAAATATTAGGCCCCAAAGTCAAGTTTGCAACAACCCCTGGACCGAAAACTCATTTAGTAATGGTCATTTAAGGTGGGGGACTAAGAATGCTGGGTAAACAGAGAGAGACCGACTGCAGAGACAGAGAGTGTTGTGTTTTTTCTTCACCCATCTGCTGTGGTTGTGTTCCTGGGGACACTGGGTATTATTTAGTCTGGCTATGGTGTGTGGTCTGGGGTGTGCAGGGCTGTTCCAAAGGACATCTTCTCCATGTTATTCAGAACGGTTCCCTAATGTTCTCACCTCGGGACACAACATCCTCCTGTGAACACTTTACTTGTCAACCGTACAAATGATGTAAGGGAGAGTTGGTTATGTGGTTATCTTTGCTGCACCTCCCCTCTCCTCGTGTCCCTTCCCCGGTCCTAGCCGTACAGTGCAGCCCCTCTGGTCTGAGGGCCTTAATGAAGAGAGGCTCTGGGAGCGGCTGTGCTCAGATAGAGTGGTCGGCCTCCTGCCCTCTCCTCCTCAGGCTTCCTTTGTGTTGGTGGTGAACTCTTAACCCAGCCATCCAGGCGGTCTAATAAGCCCCACAAAGGGACTTGTCTCTGGGCAGCGGGCCACTGAGAGCTGGAGTATGGGGAGGCCGGGCTCATGGAGCCCAGGAATGTGGGGGTCAGAGGAATGAAGCCAGTCCATATAAGAGGGGGGGGGGGGGGGTCACACCTGACACCTGTCAGGCAGAGTTACCTGTGTTATCCTGGGATTAGTTCTCTCCAAGCCCTGTGTTCAGGTCAGAACGACTCCTACACACAGTCACCTGGGTGCAGTCATGCTCAGCTCAGGAGAGGGCAGAGGGGGGGTTAACAACCTTAGCTTTAGGTTATTCGCCCCCTCAAGCTAAGTGTTCAGTTTTGTCCTCAACCCCAACTGTTGAGGCTCAACACAGTGGTGAGTACTAAAAAGAAACCGCCACTGCAAGTAAGAGGTACTTACAAAATATCCCCAAAGTGGAGGTGGCATATTTCTCTGTCTTCCCCAGAGAGAGATACCTCGGAATGTTAATGACATTAGCATCAAACCCTCCCCTGCTATTGCTGCCTTCAGAACGCTACACGCCTGTGTGATTTACGAGCCCGCTCCACCACGTGACTGCCGTGCAGCCTCTTCCAGTCCACATGCATTACACATTAGCTGTGGCACTGCTAACCCGGCTTGGAGGTCGAGGAGTCGAGGGGCGTTCGAGCTAACACAGCTAAGCTAGCAAAACAAAGCTGACAAGGCTTCGTGACCTGACGTCAAGCAGGACTTAGCTAGTGACCAACTTTGTGAAAAACTCACTAAGCTACGCTGACATCTTAAACAAGTCGTGAATGGCATCAGATCGGCATTGTTTCTCCTTCCACAAAGAGGAGGGTTTGGTGTTTAACTAGCTGAAGAACTGTTGTCATGTCAGGGGCACCATGTCTCCCATTCCAATGACTTGTCCCTCCATCCTGGCAATCGCTCTAGAACATCCCATAATTCACACAGAGCATCAACACGCCAGTCATCGCAGCAACCTCCAAGCCACCCGGGGGCCTCAAGCACTCTGTCCGGAGGCTTGCGCTAAAAATAAATTAATAATGTCACAAAGGGTGTTCCAGAGCGCACAATGCATTCCTCACATCCCAGGAGCTGCAGGGAGAGCGCATTGATTGATATGAGCAGGGTCAGGAAGTCCTCCCTGAATTACATAGGAGGGAGGCAGGGAGACTGAGAGACGGAGAGTGAGAGAAAGGAAAAGACTGAGTGACAAGGAAAGGGAGCGAGACACAAAGAGAGAGAGAGAAAGAGAGAGACAGAGACAGAGAGCGAGAGAACAGGCATGCAGCCTGGACCTCACTCTCCGACTCTCTGCGTCTCCCAGTCCGGTGCCCCGGGGAACCCTGGGAGGCGAGCGGAGGGCTGGGAGGCGAGCGGAGGGCTGGGAGGCGAGCGGAGGGCTGGGAGGCGAGCGGAGGGCTGCGGGGTGGCAGGGCGTGTTGCCATGGAGCAGCCTGTGGGATAGGAGCACTGCCACGGCTCGGTGGTGATGGATCTGGGAGGCCACCGCGGCCTTGGCATGACAGCAACGCTCCATAAAACTCCCATCCCCAACTCCTGCCCTGGTATGTGCCCCAGCTATTCTGAGATGATAAATCATTTTGATTTCACGGTTGCTGAGTCATGTGAGGAGAAGCCGCCTCGCTAACCTATCATCACTAGCGATGAGGGCTATGAAAACTGCAATATCGTTTTAAGAGTTTGTAGACTGAAATGTCTGTCGAAATCGCATAAAGCAAAACAAGCCCTTCAGTTTTTGAGTGTGAAAAAATCCCAGCTACAACTAAAAAGGTTGCCAGACAGGGTCTGTGAATGGCTGTGCGTGACTATTTATAAATTTGTGTGTGAACGTGTCCAGGCATGTGCAGAGTGTGGGTGTGCGCGCGTGTGCGTGTGAGAGAGACTTACATGTGTTGTGATGCGTTGGGGAAGTGTTCCGAGTACTGTGGAGCAGAATCTTCCGGGCCGTGTGGCGCGGCGTGGCTGATGACCATCATGACCGGCCTGTGAGGGTACATCCGCTTGGACATACGGAAGAAGTTGATGCTGTCGTTGGTGATGAGGTCCGTAAAGTAGTCCTAGAATGGAAAGACAGAACACTTCATCTAGGTGGAACTATAAGCCATTTGAACAAATAGCTCTACTGGCTTTAACACCAGGCTGCTTCCCCCCTGTGTGTTTAATATTTTGAGAGTTTAGTCCAATCAGGAAATCCCATTGGCTTTCATGTACCAGAAGAATGGTTTATGGGAAGCGGAGTCTTTAATAACGGGCCTTTCCCTTGTATCTCCACATCTGGTGCCAAGAGTCAACATTCTAGCTTCCCAGTACCTGCACCCTCTCATGCACACCGGCAGTCGCTAGGCAGCATGATCCTCTCAAACGAGAGGTTGGCGAGTGAGATTTCCCCACCAAATGTCACGCGTATGCCAGTAAAGGCTGATTCATGTTGGCCCTATGAATAGTTTTATATGGCTGACTTTAAAGACCTGGCGGCAGTGCAAGGCTGGGGATTGCACGCACATGAAGCGGCTCAGCCAGACTCACCACCCTGGTTCTCCCTCACCCTCCCAGCTGGAAGGCCTTTCTCAGTTCCCCTCACGGTCGGGTCAGGTCAGCTGAAGGTAACCGTTGTGGCGAGGTTGGAAAAACTGCTATGACCGCCGGTCATTTAGGTCAGCAGTGAAGTGAATGGATATTACCACGTTTGGCCTTCGCGGCCGTCCTGGAGATGTCAGCCAACTGGCCCATTGCGAGGCCAAATGGTCTGTCTGGGAGGACTGTGAGGAGGGAGGGAGAGAAATGCTTGGGCGTGTGCATCATAATCTTACTCACCACCCCATGGTGTGAACCCTGACCTCAGACGGTAGTCAGATGAGTGAGGTCATTGGTTGCCATGCCTCACTGAGTGGTCGTGTCTGTCCTGGCCTTGGAGAGAGAACTGTGAAGGGTTCTCCATTTCTCACCTCCGGCCTCGGTGGCCCACAGTGACTGAACTCAGGCAGGTGGACATGCTAGATAACAGGGCCTAGCTGGCGTGGAACTACCATGGTTTCCAGGGTCTGAAACCACCTCGTGCTCACCGGAGTTGGGCTCGTAAACACCTCGGCCTCAGCTTGTGTGGGTAACTTTACACCTTCCTCTGACCCAACAAGCAAGTCATTTGGCATCCTAGTATCAGTCCAAACATTTATTCACCCATCCTTCAGGCCGGCCAGGGTCCACATGTGCCCAAACCATAAAAACCCCTGCTCACATTCCTCATTCCCCCAGCACTAGGCTGCCTGGGAGGACATTGGCAAGGAGCTGGACTAGGAAAACAAGGCTGGCCTGACAGCTGGTGAGAAAACACAGGGGGGAGATGGGCGCCTACTGCCATGCAAAGCTCTACTCCTCAAATCCACCATGCAGGCCAGTCAGACCCAGTTTTCCCAAGAGGACGGGAAAATGATTTCCCCGTCCTTTATCTCTCATCTATGTGTAACACACAACCCTTCCATAACCTCTTGAGAGAGAGGGGTATAGAGAGAGAGAGAGAGAGAGAGAGAGAGATAGGGCACGGGGAGAGACAGACCTGGACATACAGTAGAGACAAGACTCAAGTCCCAGTGAATGAGAGAGCAACTCAGGGTGGTAATTTCCAGAGACAACACGGTTCTCCCAGGGGGGCGTTTCTGCGGGGCGCCACGTGACAATAATGAGCGGCTGCGGCGGCACGCGAGACGCCACCTCAACTCAACACTTGCCCTTTGATCTACCCCAGCATGCCTGTTCGTCTGCATCCCCCCCACGTTAACAGACCAGACCTGCAATTAGCAAGACGAGCACCTCACATTTGGTCATAAATGGAAAACAAATGGGTGATTGGGGTTAACGACCCCCGTCTTCTGCCTGGAGGCTGGCGTGGGGGAACACCCCGGCGGCGGGCACATACCTTGGCGTATTCCGCGCCGTGCTTCTCCTTGTAGCCGTTCCGACACACGGTGTAATTATAGAAGCGGGAATTTTTGATCAGCCCCACCCACTCGCGCCACCCAGGCGGGATGTAGCTGCCGTTGTACTCGTTGAGGTACTTCCCGAAGAACCCTGCGCAGGAGGACAGCGGCGGGAGAGGAGGAGGGGAGGGAAGAGAGAGAGAGTGAGGGGTTGGAATCAGTGCTGTGGAGCATCCTGACGGATATCGACGCATTTCTGTCCACTGTCAGAGCTGGCTGCCCCCTCTCCAACCCGGTTCCCAAACTCTCGAGCGTACCTGTTAATATCTGTTTACTTTAGCATGTGAGTGTGTGTGTGTTTGCGTGCATGCGTGCAATCTGTCGTTTTTTGCATGTGTGTGTCTCTGTTTTTCTGCCTGAGCCTGGCTAAACATCTTCCCTCGAGCCTGGGCGTCGTGCCAGCTGTTCGCGGAGAGGTCTAATTGTAGACTAACGTATCGGCTGGAAACCGCGGGCCGTGTCGCTGCCCACAGGACCCGTCGAGCTGCCCAGTCGAGTGCCTGCCCATCACTCACACAGACACCAGCCGACTGCCATGACAGGGGCCTGGCACCCATGCCATGTTTGCATTTCTCACTCAACGCAGGCAGGCAGGCAGAGAGGTAAGCAGGCTATACATTTCCAGTAAGAATGTGCTCCGAGTGAGAGGAGGGAACAGGTCGATGAACGAGCCAACTGGCCATTTGGGATGCGTCGTGGCTGACTGACTGACCCTTGGCAGGGAGAGGGACCCTCAGGGGGTGAGATACGGGTGCATGTGGGGGGAGGAGAGGACAGGGAGACCGCTGTAGGCTCGTGTTTATTGGACGACGTTACACTGGCGTCCCCCAAAAAAAAGTGGTTGAATGGTTGCCTGTGTAGAAAGTTCTGGAAAGGGAGTGCGTGTGCCCTTGTGTGAACGACTGACCTGTCCGGTAGCCTGTGTTGTTGAGGTAGACGGCGAAGGAGCGCGGCTCGTGCTGGGCCTGCCAGGAGGGGGAAGAGCAGTTCTCATTGTTGGTGTAGGTGTTGTGGTTGTGCACGTACTTCCCCGTCAGCATGGAGGAGCGCGACGGGCAGCACATGGGCGTGGTCACAAAGGCGTTGGTGAAGGAGGTGCCCCCGTCCTCCATGATCTTCCGAGTCTTGTTCATCACCTGCAGAGAACCTGAGGAGAGCGGAGGGAGAGGGAGAGCGGAGGGAGAGCGGAGGGAGAGGGAGAGCGGAGTAGAGGGAGAGTGGAGGAGAGGAGAGGAGTTTCACTGATCTGTTTTGAATTTCCATTTTCATGCTGCGGTAACTATGCTGTAAAATACAGAAATGCCATCACCAATAAAAGGATTGCAAACATTCAATCTTTGTTTGGATAAACCCTACACATTCAGATAGGATGATTTCAGCTTTCCTCATCTCGTCCCTGGAGACACCACAGTAATCATTATCCATAATGCATACGGTAAACATGAACTCTGGAGCCTTCAGCCAGATGGCCGCGCTGTTTGTGCTTATGTTCCCAGTTGAATATTTCATGGAGGTCCACACAATACATTTTTAAATCTTACAGCATATAACCACAAGCTCCATGGAGGGGAGACGGGTGAGAGGGGGGAAAAGGGGGGAGGGAGAGCGGAGGAGGGGGGGGGGGGCAGGGAGAGTTAAGTAAGCAATAGGAAGAGATGCAGAATGAGACGGAAAGACTGAAAGGACAGAGACAGATGGGAAAAACAGCCAGAGTGTGGAGGTGGTCCCCAGGCCCAGGACGGCCAGCAGCAGCCTCCTCTCCGACCTCCACACATGCAGGGTGACAAGCCTCTTACCCAGCTCCACGTCTTGGTCGTCGGTCATGATGAGGATGATGTTGGGCCGGATGTTCCTGCGGTCCCTCTGGATGCGTCCCCTCAGGCTCTGGGCCCTGGTGGTGAAGGTGGAGCTGCCTGCGGGGGCCAGGCCCCAGGAGAGCAGCACCAGCCAGCAGACACTCTGCAGCAGCATGCTGCCCCGCACACCAGCAGGAGCGGAAGGAGGGACGGACGGAGGACCACTTCCTGCCAGGACACTCGCTCACAGCAGCAAGGTGATCACAGCTGAGGACCTGTCTGAGAGAGAGAGAGAGAGAGAGAGAGAGAGAGAGAGAGAGAGAGAGAGAGAGAGAGAGAGAGAGAGAGAGAGAGAGAGAGAGAGAGACAGAGACAGAGACAGAGACAGAGCAAAGTGGAGAGAGAGAGAAAAAAAAGAGAGAGAAGGGGAATACATTAGAAAAACGGATAATAATAGTCCAAAAACGTTATTGCCAATGTGTTTGTATGACTGACAGTAAAGGAGACAGAAAGAGAGCGACTTAAAATAAATTGTACAAAAAGTTAAATTTTGTCCTCCCAGAAATATACTCAATGACCATCCCAGATTCCCACTAGAACGTTCAAACATATTTACTTCCAAGAATCCCACATACATCTGCTCGCAAATCATGACTGCAAAACAATCATACATCCATCAGCAGTTTGAACTGCTGATCGTCCACCAAGAACAACTTTGTTAACAACCTCAGCATGTGGCAGACAGCTGAAAGAATTACTGTCTTACACACAAATATCTAGATCATCCCGCTTCGATGTCAACTGACCTGAATTAATATATGCATAATGTCTTCCCAAGAAGTTAAAATGAAAATAACAGGACCCGAGGCAGTCCGATAATATAGATCTCACCAGATGAACTTCCCAGTCTCATATTTTGGACTATTCCACTACAAGCACCGTCAGACAGCCAGGCAAACAGCCCGGCAGGGAGTCTAGTCCTCTCTTCCTTTCTGAGATAACATGCGTTCAGTCTCAGACTTCATCTCTCCCTCACTCGCTCTGCCTCCACACCGCTCCAGCCGGCAGCTTGCGCAGCACAGAGTAGCAGGGTCATCCCATTGGCTGCCCATGCTAAAACACCCTCCACCATTCCTCAGCGCAAACCAATCCAAACTCTTTTCCCATCTGTCACTCAGAATCCCCCCTGGGTCCACCGAGCCACTGGGGGCTGTGGGGGGGGGGGGGGGCACGCCAGAGGGGGATACGGGGCGAAGGGGTTCCGCTACATTAACCTCATACCCCTGTCGCCAATCACAGATTTACCCTGAGTCATCCCAGACCCCCCCTACACACACGCACACACACACACACGATCCCCCACCAAATCACTGGCCACCATCTTCTGCTTGGCAAGCCTCACAGTCTGTGTGCTCAGCCTGGCCTGTCAACATGCTCTCGATGCCCATGCTGACCATAAAGACACGTTTAACAAAAGCCTTACTCACCCTAAACCCCTCACTGAAGCCAAGCCCTATCGGTTTACAACAGGCCCACTCCATCTCCATCAGAAACGAGACGCTTCTGTGGGTGTAGGACGGACCATGACCCTGTGGAGATGGCTCCATCATCTCTGCTGACAGAACACCGTATGTTCAGCCATATTGCTGAGTGGCACCATGCTGCTCTCCCCATTATGAACTCATTTGCTGGAACCACATGGCAGGTCTGCCACACCTGGGCTAGCCCATCCCCCACTGAGAGGCCACGCCCCCTCTCTGGGGCACACAGGGCTGGTTCCAGACCCAGCGCTAGGACCTCTGCCTCGGGTGGAGGGAGAGAGAGCGGTCTTTGGTTCACCCTCAAAGGGAAATGACTTGAAAAGGTTTTCAGTCGGTCGCCCTCGCCCACAAGGTCGTTCCAGGTCGGCTTGGACGTGGAAAGGGATGCAGAGTATTTGTGTTCAAGGGCTGGAACAATACCCTGGAGGGAGGCTGTGATGGATGAGGTCAAAGCCAATGTGTAGGATCCCAGGAGACTGGTAAGACGTGAGCAGAAGGCCAGGGGCAAGCCCATCGCCACAGCCCTTCCTGGGGTCACAACACGACAGCTGTCCCAAACGCACGGCGCTACAGAGCAGAGACCACATTCATCAGGAAAACAGCACCTGGCCTCGGTGACTCAACCGACGGAACGACCTGTCACAGGAGGATGACAAAAACAACACGGGGTCTCCAACCCCAACGCGCAGGGGTCTGAGGTGGGAAAGGATACGTTTCAGATATGTTTTCTAGCTGCTGCAGTCAATGGAGTCTGCGTCTGTCTTCTCTCTCGTGAGATGGTGCTGGAGATTGGCCGGCCCTGAGACCAGAGTATAAGAGCTTTTTTGGAGAGTATTTCAGACAGGCAGTGTCCGGGCCAGCTTGCCCAGTCATCCTGACAGCGCTGTACAAACACTGGCGCTGTTTGTATAAACTCCCTCCTACACGGGGTGGCAGAGTGCACAGAACCCTCACACCGGATTACACACACCCATCCTACACACCCTTCATAAACATACACACACACCCGTACAGTTACACACACATCCTTCACAGACAGACACACTCGAACTCTTCCCTCTCCCTCGTTTACACACACACACTCATACTGTCAAACGCTTTTTTATATGGGAAATCTTAGTGTTAAATACCCCCACCCCCCCACACACACACACACACATACATGAACCACACATTCTCTCAACCAGAGTGAAATCCTCAACGTCTGAAGAGAAGGCGACCGCAGATGAGGAAGATCATTGTGAGATATTGCGCTAGCCCTGCAGCGCTAACATGGTTAGCTCCTGGGGCCCTGAATGGACCCGTTCTTCTACGTAACAGGATTGAGGCTCGAACACAAATAAAACCTGATCATGCGCTGGGCTGATATGATTTAGATGCAATGGCTGCCCACCAGCAGAACATCCACCCCCACCACACCCCTGTCCTCGGTGTCACCTCTCAGAAGTAGGCAGAAGTCAACCTCCACCACTCCCCCACCCCCCGTTACCCCCCCCCCCCCAGCCTACCCCCACCGACCCCCCAGCAACCCCCTCAACCACACCCTCAGTTCTCTGCTTTTGCTTCTTCTCCAAAGCAAGACAACATGACAGAGACGGCCAGAAGCTCGCTCCTACTCGTCTTGAACATCACCATGAAACCTCGGTTGCAATGTCTGTCCCACCAAAGCTGTCCTGACATACCAACATACCAGCGTTACCGTGAGAGACGGCCTGCTGGTGGAGTCAGTGTAGGGGGGAGCTGGGAGCTGACTGGTTGAGTGTAAGGCTGGTATGTGGAGATTAGTGGGCGCTGTTTGTACAGCAAGCTGGGGAACTGGATGGATGGATATATGGATGATAAAAGAGATGGATGAGTGGATGGATGGATATATGGATGATAAAGATCCACTAGATCCCCTAGATCCACTAGATCCACTAGATCCACTCTCTGAAATGAATGTGCCAGTCAGGAGCTCCATGGACCAGGATGTTCTGGAGAGCGTACGCACAGACACACACGCTCACACACAGACACACACACACACTCACACACACACACACACACACTGGCTGTGGGATGGTGATCGTTGCGTTTCTCTCTCCAGCACAACAGACCCAGAGCCGATGACAGACAACTCAAAGGACAAAATCATCCTGTGACTGTAAACATATCAGACACTCCAATATACTGTGTCCGACATCATATTTCAGAAAGATACAACAGTTGTCTTGACAAAAACTACCACAAACAATGACGGCCCTCAAATCTGAAAAGTTGTACTTTTTTTAAACAGGCTCTTTCAGTAGCCTTCTATACATCTCTGGGTTAAACAAGAGGTCTTTATGCAGGGGCAGAGTTAGCGCACTACAGACGATGTTGTTTCTCCTTCTTCTTTGTTTCTGTGGATTAGCGCTAATGGTTCTTTAGATTAGCCTTTACTGTACTAGCCATGGCTAAACTGGGGGAAGAATACTGGGGTCAGTCAGAGGGAAGAAAAGGGCCAGAGGGTTCAAAGGAACCAAACAAAAAGGGCACTATGGACTTTTCAGTCCAACACACAGCTGCCAGAGATGGAAAAAAAAGCCCAATTTTCAGATTAATGGTCCTAAACACAAGGGACCTTTACCGCACCTCAACACCACACTAATCTTTACTTTCATGACTGTAATGTCTGTTTTCTCATCTCAAAATACCCCGACTTCTCCGCTTCCCCGGTCGTTTGGTTTTCCTGCGTTGCACAGCTGCGTCTTATACGGCATACATGTGAAACACAGCGCTGCTAGCGAAGCTAAGCTAAGTGGGACCAGCGGCTCTCTGCCGTGCTTCGTGGTGAGGGCCTCTAACCACACGACCCCCTGCTCCTCGACCGTCCTCTGACCCGTGTGGTTATGTGGCTTTGATGGTGGCTAGTTTAGCCTAACCTCAGCCACCTGGGGCTACCCACACACAGGGGTTAAGCCGGGGGACTCCGGGGCAGGGGGGTGGGGGGTGGAAGGGGGGGCAAAGACAAAAAAAAGGCACAATTAAGAGCAGAGTGGGTAGTAGCTTCTGGAACGAGGCATTGCCTGGTGGTGGTGCTTTACCTTCAGCCTCATGGTGTGTGTTGTGCTCCATTGCTTCAGGCCTGTCCCCTACTTGGAGAGGCCTGCTTACATGTCTGTCTGTCTGTCTGTCTGCGCTCATCAAACGTTCCTCTACCAGGAGGACAATGGAGAAATGAAGAGAGGAGATCCCAGGAATGCCAGGGTAGAGACACTGACTTACTGTCTGGGAGATCCTCAAGTTACCCTGAGAGCCAAGAAAAACTGCCATCAGAATTCCTCAATCTCCAGGGTGAGTCTGTGTCTTACTTTGGTTCTTGTTTAACAAGGACAATTGAGGGGATTCTTGTTCCAAGAAAAGCTGGTCAAACCCAAACCAGATGCCGTGGCCCCAGAAGTAAATCAGCCGATTCATAAAGACCCTTGCCATTAAGGACAATGGCCATTTCAAAGCACCTCAAATCCCCCTACGAGTTCTCTTTTTTTCCCTTTCTTATCCTTTCTCTTTCTTAATCTCTCTCTCTTCTCTGCCGAGTCCATCTCTGGAGCGGCCAAGTCACAGTGGAACAATGGCAACTGAACGAGAGCCTGATGTTATGGTTAGAATGCTGTTCACTGTGGAGAGTACAGCACAGCCTACAACTCCCAAGACAGTATGGAGATTTAAATAGAAAGAGCTAGATAGACTGATAGAGAGAGAGATAAAGAGGGGAGGGAGGGATTGAGGGTATAAAAGATTGCATCAGAGACAGGTCACAAATGGGAGATTTAGTTGTATGCGGTGTGCATGCAAACATTGTGTGCCAACATGGTATTTGGATGTAAAGACTGAACTGAGGAGAGGGTGGGGGAGAGTTGGCGTGCAGACGGAGAGCAGGAAGAGAGGAGAACCTTCTGATTCAGCCTGAGACCGGGCCCATATTTCAATGCGGCCTGATTACTCCCACCTGATCTCAGAGGGGGGAAAAGGATTCTGAAGCTGCAGAAGCTTAATGTTGAGGTTTGTCCAAATGTTTCTCTAATCCTGGGGAATTTGGCAAGGCAGTCACCAAGGCCCTGATACACTGAGGCTGTGTCAGCTCCCAGTGACCAGCAGGCCGAGGGCATGGAGGTGTGCTGCCCACCAAGACCTGCCCGCATCCCTTACAGAGTCCACTGAAGGAGAGCTCTGTCCCACCGTACACACACACACACACGCACACACACATGCAGAACAACTCACATCACACACACACATGCATGCAGAACAACTCACATCACACACACATTTATCCGATGTACTCAGAGGCCTCAAAACGAACATTGTCTGGCTCTGAAGCTCTTGGTCAAACAGGCCTGTGAATGTGAGTGCTGACCAACTGAAAGCCGTTACGTGTCGAGCAACAACTCAAGCCTCCAGTGATGAGAACAAGAGTTTTTCAGTTCAAGTGTCAGCAGAAAGTTTTACAACTCTCCACTCGACAGTATGCTGGCATAACTGATCTTGTTTTCCTGAAGTGGTACTCTGTCCTGGGTTTGAAGTGGCACTGTGAGGACTCAGGGCGGCTCCTCCTTCACCAGCCACAGCCTGAGCTGGATTTCTCATTTCTCAGCACGGTGGTCATGTAGGTAGCTACTGTAGAAAAGCGGCCTTGTGTTGAGTGAAAACTGAATCTGGATTGGCCAGGCCAACAACCCCTGCATCCATCTCAGGAGGGGGGGTGGAGGGGTGGGGGTGGGGGGGGGGCGGACCCTTTGTAGTGCCAAGAGCACCAGAACCCCGCCATTAATTATGGATGCGTGATGTAAATATATAATTAAATCAAACCTCCTCCCACAGACTTCAAAGGCAGCAGGACCAGGCCACCAGGTGGTCCCCTGGGAGAGCAGAGGAGCTTTAGGGAACACTAAGAGGGAAATGATTAAAACACACAAGGAGAGGCTGTATCGAGATGGGAGTCTGAGGTACCCCTGCGTGGGTGTGTGCATTTGTGTGTTCTTGTCTGTGTGTGTTTGTGTGTGTGAGTGAATGTAAAAGACACACACACACAAACACAGAGAGAGAGTAGCAGGACTTGAGAGGTTGAGAGGGTGACTGAGTGCATTTATAATTTCTCCTGCTTCTGCCATCTACACCAACACTTTTCTCCAAGCTCCAGCTAAACCCCCGTACCTGACCAGGGTGCATGTAATGTCATACCCAGGCCACCCTACTCTGCTCAGCAGGAGGAAGGGAGGGCATGCTCCATGGTCCTGGAACACTTTATGGGAGCCTTCTAGGAAGCTGCTCCTTTAACAGGAGAGGGTCTTGACAAGTATTAAAACAGACCTGCCATGTTGAAAGGGTAGAGAGAGAGACGGACACAGAGAGAGACACAGAGAGAGACAAAGAGAGAGAGAGAGAGAGAGAGAGAGAGAGAGAGAGAGAGAGAGAGAGAGAGAGAGAGAGAGAGAGAGAGAGAGAGAGACGGACACAGAGAGAGACACAGAGAGAGACACAGAGAGAGACACAGAGAGAGAGAGAGAGAGAGAGAGAGAGAGAGAGAGAAGAAGGGAGATGGAGGAAAGTGAGAAGGACAGACAGATTCTACGGTGGAAAACAGTACTAGAGACCAACCATCACTAAAGGTGGGTTACCCTTCGTCACGCTACATGTCAAACACACTTCAAACTAATGATTTCCTCACAATCGAAAAAGAACCTCTGCTAATTGTTTCAATTGGTTTCCACTGAGGTCATTGTTTTAAAGAAATACATGGTATTTTCCATGGAATCAGCTGCATGGTGGAATCAGCTGCATGGTCTCATCAACAAACCTTCTCCGGGCAAATTCTGTCAAAGCTCAAAGTTTGTACGTTTTTCATTACCAAGAACCCTGTTCCTCTGTTGTCACTGAGGTGGGATGTGTGTCTTGAGACCCCAAATCTCCTTTCATAGAGCACAGGCTCAGTGGAGAGACCAGGCATGTTGTGTTAAGGAAGGACTGGTGACGGGTCATTAGAGCAGTCAGAAGGGACGGGGGCTTTCCTCTCTCTGTGTGAACGCCGGTTACTCATTGACACCAGGGTGAGGAGAGGAAGCTGTGAGCTGGACCCGTTTACTGACCCACACTGGAACTGCTGGGATTAATGAGGAAGACTCATGGATGACTTGTTCAACAGATTTGTTTAAAAAGGACCGGGCTTTTGTTTTTATCAGCAGCAATGTAGGGCTTGCTTGTGGACATTGTATGAACATTGTGAGTGTATGTGTGTGTGTGTGTCTTGTTAATACATCGATAAACTAATGAATTTACTGGAAACAGCAGAGGAACACACACCTGACAACCTTCAAGAGAGTTAACTCAACTGTAAGTGGAACCCACAAACTTAGAACATGGTTTCCGAGCACTTTCAACCCACGGCTACTCTCCAAACGGGATGATCCACTCACAATTATCTGTGGGACAGAACATACAATGCCTGTCAAATGTTACGGATATCTATATATAACTTCAGCTATAGCGCTGAAACGATACACCCCCAGAATGTGGCGCATGTGCGGGCGTATTCTCACGAAGCTGTAGACAGACTGACACCCAGAGAAAGCCTGACCCTGGCTGTCATAAACACAAACGCGTCCAGGACCAGGACCCCGCCACATGACACCTCATGTAGAAATGTGTTCCCCCCGAGGCACCTGCATTGCCTTCCCTCGCCTGCCCTACGCTCTCCTCTCGTCTCTCTGTTGTTCTGACAGACACACACACACACACGTGCACACACGGTTAGACATGAGACCTGCTTGCTAGCATGACAGGCACACACACACACACTGCAAAAGTGTGTTAGACACAACCCGTAATTTGTATTCGTGGGGCTCTTGGGTCTGGTGCCTGGGGCTCAATGTGTGTGGCTTTCTGAGGCGGGCCATAACGTCATTTGTAATTCAATTAACTTTATCTTTCCTGGCAAAGACTCCTTCACCTGCCCCCAAAAAACAGAAGGTATCTCAAAAGCCGACGTCTTCTCAGGCAGATACAAAGTATGTTTTGCTTCCAAAAAAAAACATCACAACATGACTTCGCCTTTCCGAAGACATTCCTTTGAACTGTAACTGTACCGGACAGCTCGGGCCAAAGTGAAGGAATGTTATCTGCTGCCCTCTTCCACACCGTCCAGCTACACCCACACACAGGGTGGGTCCAGCAGGCAGCATGCAGACCCTCACATCTTAATGAGCCTGCCTCCCTCTCCTCCCTCTCTGGAGACGTCCGGGCAAGCGTGGAGGAGATCGCTGGGCGTTTCTAACAGTCAACTAGTGACAAAAGATGATGTATGTAAACAAGGTCAATCGTATTAGCCTAATCTCCCTCTCGCCTCTCTTCTCGTTTCTCACACGGAGCGCGGAGGCAGGGCCCACACACGCCTGGCAGCAGTTGTACAAGCTGTTCGGCTCGGATGCGCTGTGACGCATCGCCCGGGGAAACGGGCAAAGCTGTGTCCGGATCTGATGGTGGCAAAGAAAAGAAAGAGAGAGAGACAACGGTGATGGCCTTTCTCTCTCTGTCTGTCAGTCTGTCAGTCTGTCAGTCTAACAGTCTGTCAGTCTGTCAGTCTGTCAGTCTGTCAGTCTGTCAGTCTGTCAGTCTAACAGTCAGTCTGTCTGTCTGTCAGTCTGTCTGTCAGTCTGTCTGTCTGTCTGTCTGTCTGTCTGTCCATCTCTCCCTCTCTCACACACACGGGCACACGAGGAGGGGCTGTGCTGCAGCTGAATGTCCATGCCTGGCCCGGCTCCAGGGGAGAGGGGAAGAAAGGGGGCAGAGGAGCTGAAGCAGATGCATGCTGGCTTGTATGAGCGTAGGGGTGAGGACTGGATTCACCCCTCTCCCTCCCCCCTGCCTCCCCCCTCCAGCACTCCATCCCCATTATCTCCATTCTGGAAGGGCAAAAGGATGAAAGAGAGGACCCCCCAAGGGCAGCTACCCCCCCCCCCCACCACCACCACCACCACCACCTTACACCAATGCATTCTGACGGCTGCTTAATTGTACGTGATACAGGCATGGCCCTTTCTCTTTCAAATCTAAAACAGATTGCTTCTCAACAGGGAGCGGATTATTGGACAAGAGAGATGACAAGGCAGGGACAGTGCAGTTCCCTGGGAGGGGGGGGGGTTGTGGTGAGGGAGAGTGTGTGTGAGTGTACTACGCACATGTTCGCCTGTTTGAGCTTGTGTGCATGCCTGTGCTGCAGGGCTGCATTGAGAGTGTGTGTACGTGTGTGTGTGTGTGTGAGAGAGAGAGTGTGTGTATGTGTGTGCATCGGTTTGTGTGATCATGTGGGCACACTTGTATGCTCGTGTGTGGGTCTGTGGTTAGGTTTGTGTGTGTGTAGTGCTGTTACAGAGAGAGAGAGAGAGAGAGAGAGAGAGAGAGAGAGAGAGAGAGAGAGAGAGAGAGAGAGAGAGAGAGAGGATGAAAAAGAATGAAAGAGAGAAAGCAGACCACTTCTGTATAATAAAGGTAGAGCTCTATTCTCTGATCTCAACATGGCCAGCCATGACCCTGCACTCCTGAGAGGCCTCCGTCCTCTCCCCCCCCCTCCACACCCCCCTCCTCGCCCCCCCTCCTCACCCCCCCTCCACACACCCCCCCCTCCACATCCCCCCTCCACACCCCCCCTCTCCTCCCCCCCCCTCCACACCCCCCCTCTCCTCCCCCCCCCTCCACACCCCCCTCCTCGCCCCCCCTCCTCACCCCCCCTCCACACCCCCCCTCCACACCTCCCCCTTTCTCTCCTCTCCCCTCTGCTTTGTTGTTGCTCTCATCTTGGTCTCCTTTCTCCTCGTCTCCTCAGCCCTCCTCCCCTTCTCCCTCTCATTGCAGCGCTCTCTCTTTCCCTCCATCCCTCTCGTTAACTCTCTCTCTCTCTACTTAGTTCCATGCAGTGTCCACATGCAG
>NC_090064.1:14306190-14322550 GCF_038355195.1 Osmerus mordax
ACCTGGGTCTGTAAGAGCTGAGGGGGAACAATCCTCCACAGCTGAATTCTCCATCAGGCTCAGTTTGCCAAGTCAATTTAAACTGCTGGGATTTAAAAGCTATAATTGATATAAAACAGCCACAGGTTTGCCAACTCTGTCTTTTTCACTTCAGGAAAATGTCTTGGGGGTTAGCTATGTATGCTTTAACCCTTGGAAGGGAGGCATACTTCAGAGAGCACAAAGAGTGCAAAGTGAAAAGAAAAAAAGATCAGTTAGAACGTATTGAGTCACGTTTACGTTTAAAGTAAGCTCGTTTTATGAGACGGATTATCAAGGTTTTAAAAACTTTACGTTCATCGGTCGCCGTGCGGTGATCAGTTCCACAGACTCCTGTGGAGGGGACGAGGGAGCGTTTACAGTACAGAAGAGCTCTGGAGACTGCATTAGCCACTGCTGCGGTTCAGTTGGCTGCATAGAAGTAAGGCATGAAAGGCTTGTCTCATACGCTCCCCCCCCCCTCCCCGTACCCTCCCCAACACACACATCACGCACACTCAACGACACACACTCAGCATATCCTCACTGGAGTGCGTGTCATGCAACCGAGTGGCTTTCATTGTCCACTTCTCAATTCCACAACCATCAACGGTGCTGGGGTCAAAGTGAGCGCTTTCCAGTGGAGACTGTGGGCCAACAAACTCCACACAGATGCAAAATACCCCAATTACTGAGACTATTTACGTTATCTTCTCATCAGTTCCTCTCAACCAGACAGGCATTTTTTCGAGAGCAAAAGTCATTTTCTTGGCTTGTTTCTTGTCTGAGGTAAACATTACTGTCCTGGTCCGCCTACTATCTCTGGCTATAATTGTTGGTTATGTAAAATAGGCCCTCAGATTATCTCCAGCCAGGGTCTTCAGAGACCCTTATTACTAGAGCTCAGCCCCAGATGACTGCTAAACTAAGGCCATGCTGCCTTCCTAAAATTACTCTAGCCTACCCCAACTACCATTTTGTGCGCCTTGGAATAGGCCAAGACCTACAGTATGAAGCAGTAAGTTATCTATCCTATAGGGCAGTTCCTAAATCTTATTTTCTACCATTTCAATCCCTTTGAGGTAAAAACTAGGGGTCATCTCATCTTGCACACCAGCACATCACATCTATAGGGCCATGGCTATGGTACATGCTGATCTGAACAGGTATTATTCAGAAAACCTTGTTCTGGGGGGAGTGAGGCTGTTTAGCAAGGCCTTGCATGTGGTGAGGCAGGAGACTCATCTTGTTTTGTATGGGTCCAGAGGTGGGCAGGACCAGCCCTCAGGGACCCAGCTACTAACCCTAACCCCTCATTGTTCCCCAGCATTTCCTCGTCTCTTAGGAATTCCTCTACCAGGAAATATGGTTTACAAGAGAAGGCAAGCAGCCGGGGCACTCACGTCACCCCCCCCCCCCCCCCTCCCTCTGTCCTCTCTCTCCCCCAGACACGCAGGAGCTCTAGGGCTTGTACCACCAGGGAGTCGCTCAGTAGGGTAGAGACTTTCTACAGCCTGATACACACACACACACACACTCTTTAATCAGGGCTGTTTCCTGCTGAGTGAGATGTGTCCTCTTGCCTATAAGGAAGAAAGAACTGGACAATTTTTGTCAAGACAAATAGTGCATGTATAGTACGGCTCAGGTTATGTCTGAGCATGTTGGTAACAGCAACTGTCTAAGCTGTGTTGGTTATGTGGTGTTCATTTGGTGGTCTGCCTCTCTCTTGCTCGCCAAGCAGTGCCGGTTTACCACAATGTCATGATACGTGGTTTAGATGTGGTGTTAAGAGGTCTCTATTAGCCACATCTGCTCAAGAGTTGGTGACCTCAAAATTCCCAGGCTTAGCTATACAGTCCCAGTGTGTGCGTGCGTGCATTACCAGAGGAGCGTATTAGATGAAAGTGGTCGGAAAGTCAATGACCTCTGGCCTCAGTAGCCTTTGATCTCCATGGGTATCAAACAGGAGGACAACCTCATACTGGTGATAAGGAGGACAAGATTCTCTCTATCTCTTTCTCCGGTTCTTATGAATCCCAGTCCCAGCCCTCCAGGGGGGAGGGGGGAGGAGGGGGGAGGGGGGGTTAAATAGCATTCCAGTACAGAGGACACATTCCTAAATGACTCCATAGCTATTGCTGCCATTACTCTAAATGGAACGATGTTTTCTAGGAAAGGCCATGCGGGATTCAGTCAGATCAAGCGAAGTTCGCCCCCCTGCCCCTGCATTGGATCCATCTGTGGAGCAGGAGGCTCCGGGAGGAATGTCCACATGCATGTGGCCTGGGAAATAACTTTCTTAATGACACACAACACATTGCCCCTCTGACCTCACTTCCCCGCAAAGTTCCCATCGTTCGGAGGAAGTAAACCGCTGAGAAAACAGAGAGCGCGAGGGACGTCTGACGGTGCCTGAGAAGCGAACAGATTCTAAAGGACTTCATATTAAACAAGTTCAACTCCCGGCACAGCTTTTGAGTTTACTTTTGTCATATTATTTGATTATAGCTCTCTTCAGACAGTTAATGAGAATGATTTAGTGTAACACCAACAACTAGTTTGTGCCCCATAACCAGCTTACATCGATACAGTCTGCTGCTTTTCCTTCCTGCCTTTGAGGTTAGTCGTTTTCTTAGTTAGTGCCATTAGGTTGACAGCACTCCTTCCACTTCTGCCAAATCATGCTTTGAGCGCGCCTCAGCGGCGTTCAGGCCGCCAGCTGCGAGCCACAACCACCGCTCCTCATTTTGAATCCACCTGTGCCGTGCTTGGCAGTGTGCCTCGTCTGGGTCGGCTCAGCTCGGCTCTTGGCGAAGAGCAAAGACTAGCTGCTCCCAGGTATTTGCTATTCTGTTCAAGTCTCTGAAAAACTGTACGAATGGAGTAAGGAAACGATGTTCGCTTGAGTTGAGACATTCTCCAGGTTGGCATGGACACAGTGAGACTTTTAAATAATCGAAAGGGGGGATTATGTTTTCTTTGGCATTGCCTCACAGTCCTTGTTGCGTGCCAATACATACACATATCACACAGAACGGTGGCTTTGAGTAAAACTTCAAGTGACTGACTAAAAAGTTCATCTCTCATCCTGAATAGAGCACTCTTCTAATAATACAGCCAAAATGCTATCTAGCTGTGACATAACCTCCGTTAACGTTTATATGCAACGCAGGTTTGGACTGTGAGGGGTACTTGAGCTCTGAATGTTGCTTGTGGGTCTCATGCATACTAATTAGTTTGAGTTTTGCTGTGGAACTTATTCCGCTTCGGGGCAAGTTTACAATTCTCGTTAAATATAATTATATAAACGTTTAAAACTCACCGAGAGAAACTCTAGTGTACCAACGTAATCCCTTTCAGTCTTCAGAAGTTCGTTGAGAACACACACTCGTAAACGGAGTTGTTTCTCCAAATCTTTCCCGCTTTCAGCTCTATGCTCTGCTTTGCTTTCTTCAGTCATGTTGTCTTGACAGATCTTGAAACTACCTGATTGCAAGTGTCAAGTAAAAAAATGTAATTTAATAATTACTGTGAAAAGTATACAACATGGTTAAAATTTGAAGTTAAATCGTACACCGCAAAAGCAACGAATCAATTTAGAAAACTGCACCAAAAGTTAAATGAACACCAAAAACTATTCTACAAGTTTCACAACAATGTGAGACTGTTTCGCACGCCCGACAAAGCTGTGTAACAGCGGTGTCTGGACATCAGTCAGAAGTTAGGTCCATGTGACTCCTAAAACCTTCATCCTAATCCAGCCTCCTTCCAGAGCGAGGAGGACAGGAAACCGAGCCTAGGAACTCGTGCCAGCCCAGCCCCGTCAGGAACTCTGGAGGGAAACGTTGATGACAGAAAAGAATTAAAATGTAACACGTTCCCAGAGTGTAAAATTGTCAATTTTAGGTAGCCTATGCTAGTATTGTTTTCTTATGTAAGCTTATGGATTCATACTTAGATATTCATATACTAGTTTATAAGTCACAACCACCTCCGCATTTAACAATTGTGGAATAGGTTGAGAAGAGAGTTAGTATACTGCAGGAATTTATCTTTTCTTAAAATGGATTTAAAATGTGATTTTACTTTACTGTATCATTGCTTCATGTGCATTAGTGGTCTCTCTCTCTCACACACACACACACTCCAGCCTCACCACACATACACACACAAAGAGAGATTTAAAGATTAGGGTGCTTCCATTGGGTCTGCATTAGCCATGGCACAAGTCAACAAACGGAGTCCAGCTGTGGTCCAGTCAGGCCTGAGCTGGCCTGTTCTGTTGTCTGTCCTCTTCCCCTCCACCCAGCAAAGCCCCACAGGAGAGAAGGTCCTCCCCTCCTCCCCTGTACACAGCGTGGCCCACAGGGGAGAGGCCCCTGGCCGAGGAGGGGTCCTTACAATGTGTGAGGTCTTCTACTCCAAACGTATCCTAATACCGTCATAATTTCTGGTAAAGGAACCCATTTGGAATACACTTCAGGAGGATACATGGTTAACTGCATACATTAATAATCAGGACTTCCAGGAAGTCGTGAAGCGCTCAGGACATCCTGAAACAGTGTCTAGTTCCTTGTTGTGAGAATGCTTGGAATAAATTAGATGGTTTATCTCAAGTCAAAATGTTTTTCTCTCTGTCTTAATATCTCTTCTCTCTTTCTTTGAATGGAATAGCCTTAGTTGATAAAGCCTGCACAAAAACAATGCTTAGGGCAGTCATGCAGAGGACCTGGGTACATTGTTAATCAGATAGAAAGTCCTTATGCACCTGTGTAAACATAGCCTAATTATGGCCCCAAACCAATGTTAGTTCCATTGTGCTGAAGGTCTAATCCCTTTAAGAGGATTTAGGATTCACTTTCACACACAAACTAGTGATTTAAGGATTAACTGTAATTAAATAGCGATAATTAGATTACCTTTAGTTTGGATCTCAAACTAATTTGGCCATGGTTATGAAATGGTGGAGGTTCTCATATTCAGATTGAATGTGTTTGGTTTAGCTAGACAGTACAGTGTTAACACATAGTGGAATTACATCAACAAATAAAATATATAGTAACATAGTGATCCTTGAGATACAATTCAGCTTTTCTTTTAGTCTACATTAACTAAAAAGGGTGTGTGTGTTTAAACACCAGTGGCACACTAGGCTGAGAAACAGCATTGCAGTCAAGGTGAGGCAGGTGAGTCGAGGACATCCTGGAACAGTGTAGGTCAACATGTATTGATGTACACTGACCTCTTGTGGCGAATATGTGAACTGCAGGCAAATCTCAAAATCTCTTGCGTTCATAAAACTGCCTTGTGAAGACAGTAAGTGGTTAAAAGAAAATGTATGAATAAAATGAACTGCAGAGTCCATACAGTGTAACAGTGTTGAACCAAATAGCACTAACATGCTGCTGTTACAGCTGCTCCACATCCATATCCACCTCTTGACACACTATTGTCAGATGTGATCAGGTAACATGGGCGGGGCATTCAAACCAACAGTTTAGCTCACTTTAATCTAGGTTTTTTGGCAGAATTGTGAACATTGGAAACTTTAACCCAGCATATGGGTTTTCAAATACCTTTTTATTTTTATTCTTTTACAGTATTTACCATTTCGCCTCATGTAAATGTAATTTTTATTTGGTCAGCAAAGTTGTTGTAAAATAATGTACTGTTTGTATTTTGCCACTAGATGGGGGTGTTGTAATTCAAGCCGGATTGGTACAAAGTTCACCCAAAGACTGGAACCGCCAAGATACAAGGGGAGCGATACTCATGTGACTCCTTTCCTAGACGTTACTTTGTCTCCAGGTGAACCTCTGGTCGGTAGCTGACAGGGCTGAGAACCCTGTGATGTCACCAGACCAAATGAGAGATGAAGATAAATGACGCAAACTCAAAGTCGCTCTTGTCAGGCTGGAATCTGTCCCCTGGGAGTTCTGGAGGAGGCCTGTGAATCCTGACCCACACTGTGGGGCACTTAGGCAGACTGAGAGCACTGGCAGTGTCGGTCTCAGGCCTCTCTATTGTCCACATCTGTGCCTCTGGATGGCACCTCTTCACTATGGACTAACTGGTGCTGCTAGTTTACAAGGGCACCGTGAGTGGGGAGTTACATTTACATTTATTCATTTAGCAGACGCTTTTATCCAAAGCGACTTCCAAGAGAGAGCTTCACAAAGTGCATAGGTCACTGATCATAACAACGAGATAGCCACAAAACATTGCGAGTAGCCAAAACATGAAGCACACATTGTGAACAACCAAAGTAAGTGCCAAAGGGAAGAACCATAAGAGCATGTAGTTAAACAGTTGAAGCCCTCTGTGACATTGCTTGTAAAAGGGGCTATACAAATACATTTAGATTTAGATTTATTTATTTGGGGAGTGGGGCAGAGTGTCATGGTAACAGATGGGTAAACAAACAAACAAGACCACATCTATTTGGAAATCCTGTGGGATGTAATATCATACACTACTGAGAACCTTAATGGTTGAATTGGTGATCATTCAATTGAGGTGAAAAGTCCTGGCACACAAGCGCCATCTCCTGACTGATCTCAGATCTCTCAACACTCGTTTGTTCTTTAACCCTGAAAAAAAACAGATTGTGATCATGAATCATTCATTCATAGCCTGGGATAAGAGCATGTTCAGGAACCTGTATTGCTACCTGTATGACTCTGATACACTTTAGGTAGGGGCCAAACCCAACACGCTTCCATGACACAATCACTCCCTCCTTGGGTGTCAGTTACCAAACTTGATACCCATATCAGACCAGAGATATAGATCAGGACTGGCATGCCAAACCCTTGGCATGGAACTTTATAGATATTGAGGTGCACATCAAAGTAATTCATCTGTAACACAAAGAAAAAGGGTTTACCAACCTAAATACACTGTGTGTAATACAATCCAGGTGTGGTGCCCTGTGATGACGGCCTACTTCAGGTACATCATTTCTAGTGGGATATGGTCCAGACATGCAGCTCTCAAGAAGATGACAAATTTACCTGAGGTGAACTACCCCATACAAACCACATCTGTCCTGACTGTTATCATATACGCTGGTGTACATCGTCTCAGACCTCGCCTGTTGTCTCTCTCTTCAGCCCAACCCAGTACCCTGTATTAGATTTCTGAGCCACATACAATGGGAATACGTTATGTGATAGAAAACCGAAGATCTTGTATAATAACTCTGCATAATAAGCCCAAGGTGTCCCAAACTCTGACCAAACTGATCAGTGTTCCTGTCAATGACACAACCCAGTTTGCTTGTTCGAGTAACACTTGATCATAATAGCCCCCTTGGGGTGTATAATTCAGTTAAGAATATTAAAATGTTCAGCCGTTGTAGCTTACTGACAAGTCTTTATACACTACATGTCTTTACAGAAGGGCATTCTGACATTTATACACTAATTTCCGAAATCATTCCCCCACAAGATTTGATGTTAACCTCAGAATACACAATCTCCACATCCACAGGCTTAAGGGCATGGAAGTTCCTGGTCTGAGCCAGCAAACACAACCAAAGGCCCAATTGCACAGTGTAACAAACTTGCTTTAGAAGTCAATAGAATCGTATTTCATAGGGGAGTTTCTCGGTGACCCCTCTCTCACCTAGATAATAGCCGTAACCAATTTTTTGGGGCCCCCTTTTGGAACTAGAATCAATCCCTGGGCATAATTTTTCGCAGCCCGCATCCCTCCCCCGTGTTCTCCCCTAGGCCCCCCTCTCCCAGGGGTCGAAGGTCGTGGACGTGCACTCACAGTCCTCATCAGAGGTCAGACCCAGCAGAGGCACCAGGAAGCACAAAGAGCTGCAGTCAGTCACCCCCTGCCCCCCTGCCCCCTGGCCCCCTGGCCCCCTTCCCCACGCACCTCCACCCCCGATCCCCCACCCCCTGCCCCCCGGCCCCCTTCACCACGTACCTCCACCCCCGATCCCCTGCCCCACTGTCCCCCCTTCCCTACGCACCTCCACCCCCGATCCCCCACCCCCTGCCCCCCCCTTCTCTACGCACCTCCACCCCCGATCCCCCACCCCCTGTCCATCCCCTCTCCGGTGTCCCAATGAAAACACACTCTCTCACACACACACTATCTCAAACACATACTCTCTCACACACACACTCTCTCTCACACACACACTCTCTCACACACACACTCTCTCACACACACACTCTCTCTCACACACACACACACACACACACACTCTCCGAATGCACACAGTCTGCAGCTCATGCTCAGCGAGAGCCGGGCTCCAGAGACTTATCAAAGAGCTTATTCACGCCCCTGCTTCCAGCAGTGTGCAGCAGGCCCAGGAGAGACCCAGTGATTTAATGGAGCCCTGCCTGCGCTCTGAGCCCTGTGGTCTGTGCCCGCGAGGACGTTCCAGCTGTTGCAGGTAGAGCTACCTCATAGACCAGGCTCTGTGAGAGGGGCCCCATCTCAGGTCCCACAAACCACAGCCTGAGAAGGACAGTACACACCCAGGTGGATGTTCCTCCCTGGCAAAACAACACGGAGGAGCTCTCCTAGAGAGGCAGCTCATGGTTCTCCGTCTGCATCTCCAAACCGCTGGATGCTGAACAAGTCATGATTCAGTTTAGTGACTGGCGGGCAATGTGAGAGTTTTTATGCATGCAATAAATTCAACCCTACCACGAAAACCAAGAAGGTGATGTATACGGGATGCAGAGCAAGCATTTTTTTTATGAATGTGCTACTGTGTGCAGCTGTCAAGGTACTCGAAAACACTTCAGACGGACGTTTATGTGATTTTCACCGTCAGTAACCCTGGATCTAGACCTTGTTCCCGTCAATGCTAGCTCTTGGTAAATATTGTAAACAGAATTTTTTTTACAGCAGTTGTATTTATTTTACATTTGCTAATATGTATGAAATGAAATTTCACAGCAAATCCGGATGAGATACAAAGTCTGCCAGAGAACATCACCAGACCAGCACAGCTAGTAACAACGTCACTCCCCACTGTGTGAGGATGAAGGGATGACTCACCCACATGCAGTCAAGTCATTGAAAATGAGATGTGTAGCCGGTTAATGCTCCTCCAACACAAGGGCCCACTTGATATAATGCTTTGTCATTTTGTCATCGTCGCCCCCTTAAAACCATTAGGTGCTTGATGGGAGACTACTGTCACTCTCCAGTCCCCAAATCTCACTCCAAAGCTCTCTCTCTCTCTCTCTCTCTGCTTCTCTCTCTGTTTCTATCTCTTTCTTTCTCTCTCGCTATCTCTCTTTCTCTCTCTCCTCTCTCTCCTCTCTCTCCTCTCTATCTCTCTCTCTATCTCTCTCTCCTCTCTCTCCTCTCTCTCTCTCTCCTCTCTCTCTCTCTCTCTCTCTCTCTCTCTCTCTCTCTCTCTCTCTCTCTCTCTCTCTCTCTGTGCAGTTCAATGAGATTGGGTGGGGACCCAGCATTCCTGTCTCTGTCTGTTTGAAGGGGAATAATCTGCTGTACTGTAATTGGGTGTAAAACAGGTGCCTGCAGTGTTGACATTGGAGAGAGGCATCTGAAAAATGTTTCTGCCATGCAATCATAAAAGGGGAAGCCTGGTGGTTGACTAATCACAGCACTGAATGATAAGTAGAGGATCAAACTGAGACTCGCAAACTCTGAAATAACAGCAACGACTGGTGGAGACTGGGCCCTTTAATCTATATAACCTCCTTGCCAAGAATAATACTTGTATTAGTGGCCTAGTAACCTAATGCAAACTTTAGAGGGCTTTTTAGACAAACAGAGCCCAGGTGATTTATTTGCATATTATGTCAAAAGCTGTTCAAATGACAAGCGTGCTGCTATGAAATAATGTTTTTACAGGTGGAGATGGACATAGGTTACAGGCACAGACGTTTGTTTTGGCAACAACATCAAAATCCCATTTAAATGTACTTCAGGTAAATACCAGACAGTGACATCACCTGCAATAGTGGTGAAAACCTTGAAACATGAAACATTACTATTGGTTGCTCAATTACTATACGTTGTAACCTAACTCCGTTTGTTGTAGTTTATATTATGCAATATATGGGCTTTACAAGTCGCAAGTAGTACGTCGCATGTTTAAATTAAAAGGCCATTTAAATGCATTGCTCGGTTAAATTCACTTTCACACTGATAATCCAGTCTGCGCGCGCTCATCTCTTGAATCCCACACGGATTGGGGATCCTGTTACCTCCCTGACACCGGACCACGTGACTCTAATACTCTACTTTTTAAATAGAAGGATGCTTTACAATTTTCAGAAGAGCTTCAAAGGGGTGGTAAATCCTTCGAATTGTGCCAATTGACCGACTTTCGCACCTTTTGAACTTTTGCGCAATTGTCGGAAAGGAGGCTTGCTGGTCAGCGCGCGGCATCAGGAGTTACCAATGATTCCCAAATCTTATTGACAACGGGGCCGTCCTCATTTTTGTCCCATTTTCTATAATGTGCGTATAAAGCGGTTTAGCTCAAGTTTGCGGAGGAATCATTTTAGACGGAGAATTCGTCTGTCATCTGTTCGTACGGGATGCCTTTAGACTTTTCAAACACATTTCGCGCCTCGTTTTTACTGGGTTGTGTGATAATCTGCAGTAATGTGCTATGTCCCGTCTGTGCGTACCTGTACAACAACCGCTACGCTGGGTAAGTGAGGATTCTCATTCATTAAAGTCTTGAAAATGAAACGCATCCTAGTTTCTCGTGAGTGTTTAACCATCTCAAAATTGTCTTTTATCCTGTGTTGAAATTAGATAAATAGACAAAACACGTCTACATCATTAACTTTTTTTCCGGGGTAAAGAGGAGACATAACATGATGTTGTGTCTGGTCTGTTCACAGTCGTTTAGGAATTACGGGACAGTGTTTTTCAGATGGGTGTTAGATAAACTTGCAGCGGAGCTCATAGTTCAGAGCACAGATGAAATCTCTTTCATCCCCTGTGAGAAACCCAGACAGTCTGGTAGATGAGACGTTCCTGGAGCAAATGCATCGGGGTCTCCCAGGGCCAGTAGCAGTAATGGGACCTTACTCACTGGGACATTTTGGAAGAAGGTTTGTGAAGCACAGAAGCACTCCGTTTCTGCTGTTGGAAAGACATTTAGTCATTTAGCAGACGCTCTTATCCAGAGCAAAGGCTTCCACTTTAGCCTACCCTACCCTACCCCAACACCACCACCTCCACCCTCCTCCTGCTCCCTTGCTCTGTTCCAACTCCATGTAGCTACCTCCACCCTTGGATCCAGCCGTTTCACGCAATCCATCACTAGATTGCACTCTTTGTGCCCTTTTGGTTTGTATGTTACATGTTAGATGTAGCAGGGCCTACCTCGAGAATTTCTAATCCCAGTGTTACCTTGTGTGATCTGTGCAAATGACCTCTAAAAGACTTTGACTTTGACATTAGTTTATCTCTAGAAGTGACAGTAGGAAGCCGAGGGCAAGAAAACAAACGTCCCCCAACCTCAGGCGCTACGAGAGGGGAGGCTGTTTGTCCCGGATTCCAGAACACCGTGGGCGTGTAGTCCCACACCAACAGCAGGTCCGCACAACAACGCTTCAGTCTCGCCGATCTAAATGATGTCCATTGTTAGATCTCCTCAACATCGTCTTACTCTTCATTCGTTTACGGTGCTCATATCATGGTGGGTGTTGCACATTAGCTCCTTTAACATCCTCAGAGTTCTCACTGGCTAAAACACGCACCCTTAGTCACAGGATTTGACATTTGTTTCAGAGGCCCGGTGATGTTTTGTATCTAGCAGCCTTTAGAGTTGCTTGCTTGTCTTTGAAGGCCAGTGATTCATCTGAACTGCTGCTGTCAGAGGGTGCTAGGGGCACTGTGAAGAATGACAGTTTAAGGACAGCTTTAGCCTAGAAAGCCCTGCCGCCAGCAGACACAAAGCTTTGAAGATTGAGAAGGATGCCAGAATTGTGACAGAAAGTGTCTGTCATCTATAGAGACTGCTATGGGATAAGACACAGTTCAAGTGGGAGGCAATAGAAATCGAGTTTTGTGGAGTGACGTGTCATTATAGCTCAGATGGATTGAGAAGAGAACTTCTGGTTGCACTTTGTCATTTACAAGTTTCTTTTTCCTGTCATCCACAATGTTTCACTGAGGAAACGAGCAGACATCTTCTTCTGCTGTTTCAGAAAGAAAAAAGAGTAGTTCCTTTTGGCCTGGAAAACACGGAGGTGCTTTGAAAACAAAACTGCCTCCATCTATTTACTACGCTATCCATCCACATTCTCAGTGCTGGAAAGATCAAGGCCAACCTGGCCTAGTTGTAAAAGGCCCCCGAGCTTCGAGTTCCAACAGGGGACGTGTTTGAAGCTGCCAGGTGCTGTTGTGTGCGGCCGTGGGTGGCACATCGTGTGGAATGGGGTGGCGGGTACTGAACCTTTGTTCCCTGGCCCTCTCAACTCAGAGTGGCTCTGGGCACCCTTTGTTTAGGGGGGCCCTACTTCCTGTGTCACAGTGTAAACGGACGCCTGAGTGAAAAGAAATGTATGGGTGTAACGTTAAAGAGAGCGAGAGAGAGAGAGAGAGAGAGAGAGAGAGAGAGAGAGAGAGAGAGAGAGAGAGGCAGTTGATGAAAGAAAATGGGAGAGGAACAGATAAAGACGGAGACAGTGAAAGTGAGAGAGAGACAAAGAGAGAGAGAGTGAGAGAGAGAGACAGAGAGAGAGAGAGAAAGAGAGAGAGAGAGAGAGAGAGAGAGAGAGAGAGAGAGAGAGAGAGAGAGAGAGAGAGAGAAAGAGAGAGAGAAATATATGGTTTATGATATTGTTATAGCTGGGTGAGAAGTGGGTATCTCTGTGTGTAGGTATTTGGTATGCTAGGCTTGTGTGTTGGAAAATAACCTTTATGGTGTAACCATTATGTTCATTTATATAATCCCTGATAACTTTACCTCAGTGTGACAAGGAGAACGAAACAGTAGTGTGTGTGTGTGTGTGTGTCAATGTGTGAAAATCCATACTAAACCTTAAAGAAAAACAAGGTTCTGTCATGTTACCGTAAATTATTTAGACATCACACACACACTTACAAATACTTGTAATACTAATTCAATTGATAAATCTGTCTTATTCATGTTATGCTTAACGAGGTGATAAATGAGTGTTATGAACACATCGAAGTCTATTACGATGATTAAACTGAACACGAGCAGTTAGTCATTTGTCATTAATTAGTTGCAGCAGCTAACTCATCGACTACGTGGGTAGACTGAAGCGTTGCGTCTGGGCCTATGCTCCTGATGTATCCGCTCGCCATGACGATTCAAGCTGTGGGCCCAAGCCTCTGGGATTTTCATGGTGTTAGTTAGCCAAACTCAGGCAACTCACTGTGCGTTTGCTCATCCTCTGAGACTGCTGCCATTTTGAATTTTTCTGCAGTCTGTGTTCGTTCTCTGCCTGCCTAAGGATTCCTTCTTCTACACAGGATTGACTGACGCGCCTCTCACTAACTGCCCTTCCATGTGAACACCTGCAAGTATGTCTGCCTTAACCTCTGTGTGACTGGTTGAGTAAAGAACTGCCCCTCCTGTACCAAAGGTTTGTGGTATCATAGTCGGAACCTTCAGTTGAGCTGGGCGCGAGTGTGTTCCAACTGTAGAGCTGGTGTAAGGAGATCCTATAATGAGCTGTCAGAAGAACCGCTCACCTGCAGGTCAGCCATGCAGTTAATGCCACACTGTGACAAGCGGCCCTTCCCTTTGAACATCACCTGCCTCTCTGCCTCCTCTTCCTGCCTGTACAGAGACCAGTGACACCGTAGCCCCAGCCTGGTAAAACAATGCTCTCAGGGGAGCGCTTCTAAATCCTGTGAACCTGACAAGGCTTTCATGTTGTTATGGTTTGTATAGGGGTGCAGATTACACATGATTTATTTGTATAGTAGGAGGTTTATAAAAAGGTGGCTATCTCATCATGCGACGATGTTCAGAACTTAATACACATCTCCCCCTTTCTTCCATAGGAGTCCACCACTTGAATGACTAGGGATTTAGAAGATCATCATTGTCTTTCCTCTTGGTTTCTGTCACGCGATACTAAGGGTGTAACCTTGCTTCCACAGTGACCAGGTCTTCAGGATTACCCCCAGAGATGAGGACGAGGTACAGGTGCTGCAGACACTTTTACAACATCACAAGGTACGCTCTTAGACCCCGCCCTCTTTCTCTCACGCGTCTCTGACTCTAGCTCTGAGGTTGATGTCGCAGTGTTCTGTTTTAGGCTCCCTTTCACACACATGGACACACACACACATTAACACACAGGTCCCAGGATCAGGTTTAATGTCAACAGGGGTGACCTTGTCACCAGGGAATTATGCAAATTGAGCTGTCACACACGCGCGCACACACACACCTCTGATAACTCAATTGAGCTGGTATCTGATCACACTGTACAGATTTATTTTTACTTGACCAACAGTTTTGCTTCGTCAAATCTCCCAGACATTCAAAATCAAATATCATCTCAGTAGTTAGGAAGATAAACAACAATATAGCCGTCGTGGAGAGATACAAAGTGAGTTCCAGAGTGAACACTGTTTAGACGATCTTTTCTGACAGGATGTGGTTTGAAACTTCTTCCCTCTCAGCTTTCTCAAAATCCAAACTTTCCCAACTGTGTCAAAGCTCTCTTCTCTCGAGTTCAATCACTCTTGTTACTTTTGAGTGTGTGTGTGTGTATGTCAGTATGTGTCTGTTTGTTAAATTCCCCTTGTGTCAGTTCATGGTCCATGACTTGAGTGTGACACACCAGACACCAGTCATAGCACCAGTGATGCATGACATCCAGGATGGTTTAGTGGTGCCAGCACGGCACAAAGGCTTGGGACAGGGGCACTAGGACCCCGAGGAGACAGTAGGAAGAGCCCGACAGGGTGACATGGCGACAGGATGACAGGAGCAATGAAGCATGAGCATCTGCAGAATCGAAGATATCCCTCAGACACATTTAGACTGCAAAATAAAGACTTTGCACTCCTTCCATACTTATCTAGGAGGATCAGGACCCCTGTCTACTTCAACGAGCTGCCTAACCAGAGTGGGTTGAAGAAGACATGTCTGTTTACTGAAGGCTGAAGATTTACAGCATCTAGTGAACTACAGAGCCATATGGCCAGGATGGTCAGGTTGAGGACATGTACTTTTAAACGTGAGGGAAGAATTCCATATGGTTGCCATATATAGCGATAGAGGAAAAACGCTATATAGGAAGAATGTAGCCACTCCCTTGAGGAAGAGCAATATCCCCTCAATCCCATTTGGGAATGATTATACAGCAATACAGATGACCTTGGAAACATATTGATGTACTTAGATGAGGAAGTTGAGGAAATACTGGTGTAAGAATAATGAAGGCACCCACAAAGTCAAGGTCCAAATTATATTTTCACACCCGTGTTCCTCTGTGTTCTGCTGGGGGTTTGTAGTGGCACAAACACAGGTGTGTGGGGCTGTTTTGCTCTTCCTTGGGTCTATTGGTCTTTTGGCTGTTTGACCACCCAGAAACCATCATTCACCGTATTTAGCCATCAACTTGTGTTTAGGCTCTTGTCAAACTGTTCCAAGAACAACATAACTAGCCCAGAGAAGGAATGGATAGTTTGAAACATAAATGTCTATAAAGAAGGTGGTGATTTATGGTGGAGAATGCCAGGACTGTGCTACACTGTTGGTCATGGTCTGGGTCTTTGTCTAAGGAGAGACAGTGGAATGACCCAGGGTATGCCTGGTGGGTAGTGTTTAGACAGCTGTGCAGAGCTGTTTTCCCTTAGCTTAGCCGCAACGTGATGCCCAATGGGCTTACAGTCGCACTTCATCCCCTCAGGGAAGGGGAGAGGTCATATATAGTAGGAAGTGAGGCCAGAAAACTCAAAGAATGTGAGAGAATGTGTCAAAGATAATCATCGTATAAGCCTTATGTAATCCAATGGGAAGTCAGAGAAGATCGTAATTGGCGTTTGTTTATTGTCAGAGACCTAAGATCCTGGGGCCCAAAAGTGACAATGATCGTGAGAATGTTCGGGGAACAAGGGAGAAGGTTGCAAATAAATGCTTCCCATTCTAATTTGTTTACACTGAAACTGTTTACTCTGGTAAGCCTGCCTTGTGTCATCTCTCTTTACGAACGAGCAGATGTCATTTCACCTCAATTACCTTTGGAGAACTCTACTCGTCTACCGACAGAACATCCCACAAAGTAGTTAAATACCACTGCCTTCTCGCTCGTTCTGTCTCTTACCGGCACTCCTTCCTCTCTCTCACTCTCTCTGTTTATCTCTCTCCCTAGTTCTCTCTTTCTAT
>NC_090064.1:14322650-14366053 GCF_038355195.1 Osmerus mordax
GGCTATATGTCAAAAACACTAAACAAGCGCCTGTCTCTTTCTCAATCTCTCTCTCTCATTCCCTCTATCCTTTTTTTTTCCTACCCTCCCTCTTTCCCAGACAGCAAACCATCTCTCTGGTTTGGCCGTGTCTGTTTTGGAGTGATTGAGGGGGGTGAAGAAAGCCATCATTGTTCACAAACACAAAAAAACTACTTCTTGTTCCCACCTCCATGGCAGATGCCTCTGTATGATTTACTATCTGCTTGCTAGTCATTAATTGTGATTCACTGTAATTTAGACAGGAAGAGTAACAGGAGCTGCAGCCAATGGACAATTACAAGGATGTCAAGATGATCTACCTCTATAAACGCTCTCCTTCCAAAGAACATCTTAAAATACACTCGCTAGCAATAACTCCGACCATTCTAATGGAATCCTAAGGAGCATGTTTAATTATACATGACATGGAGACACTAGCTCAACCACAAGCCTCCTCTTCATCTTAGGTCTGTGCCCAGGAGGCCTGTTCAAGCCAAACCAGGTCAGGTCAGGCCAGGTCTGACCAGGCCGGACCAGGTCAGATCTGGTGAATTATAGAGTGAGTCTGTGGACCTGCTGTGCTTGTGGCCCGGCTGGTCTGTGAACGTGTGCTGTACTCCACACTGCTTGACAGCAAACTAGACGCTGCTGCTTTCTGATGGATCCTGCATCTAGGAGCCTTAAAACGTATCGTCAAAGCGAATTGGATGAAAACGGAGGCAATCGTGTTTCTAATCACTGGGGTTCCAGGAAGCAGGACAGTAGCACAGAGCAGCAGGGGAGAACAGGACCCTGTAGAAGGACAACATCAATGGGAAACACCTGTTCTGATGCTTCTGGAACCAGACCGCAGTAGGAGAACAAAGTGGTGAGGCCGCACACTGCTGAAACGTCTGGTGGAAGGAAAAGGCACCACCAACCATCTGAAAATATCATTCTCTCTCTCCCTCTCTCCCTCCCCCTCC
Organism: Osmerus mordax; assembly: GCF_038355195.1. Lineage (NCBI taxonomy): Eukaryota > Metazoa > Chordata > Actinopteri > Osmeriformes > Osmeridae > Osmerus > Osmerus mordax. The sequence goes on from NC_090064.1 coordinate 14,323,637, forward strand.
CCCATCCCCCCATTCCCCTCCCCCTCTCCCTTCTCCCTCTCCGTCATTATCTTATCTTTATCTTTGTCTCCCTTTCTTGTCCTTTTTTTTTTCCTCTTCTCGTCTCTCTGAGAGACTTTATGGCCGCTACGACAATATGCACACTGTTTAACAAGGTCTGCAGGAACATCTGGATTCTGGAGGCAGAAACTTAGGCTGCCTGTCAGGCTGACGACACAGACTCATGCTTTCGGCTTTCTGAATGTGTGCTTCAATTATGGACAGTCATTACCATCATTATCACCCAACTAAATGGGAACCCTGGGTTTTTTGGGGAGGAAACTCTTTGTAGACTTTCCTAAACACTTTTGTGAACCAGTTACTTATCAAACCCTTCTCTTTGTCTCAGACATGTGCTGTACACGTTCAAATGGTTGTTGAAGACTTGGAAACCGTAAATGGGAAGGAATTTGTGAGGAATCTTTCATGGCATCCCAGGGTGGTGGCAGGATATTGGGATGTTGTCTCTGCTCTGTGTTCCATATGGATTATTCACATTGTGGATAGGCCTGATGTTCAAAGTAAGATGAACATTCTTTTGCTTTGAACCAGATGGAAGTCAGCCACAGAAACACACACGCTCTCTCTCTCACACTCACTCACACACTCATCCACACACACACACACACACACACACGTAATAAACAATTTGCAAGATAAAGAATACAGATTCAAACTGTTTTATAGCATACAGTATCTGTGGCTGTACTTCGGTCATGTTACACAACCCATCCCATAATATTCCCTGATAGCATCCACTGTATATCAAAAGCCACATGGACGCCTACCAAGCAACATCAAATAAAAGTTTTGATTTCTCAGATGTTTTGAAGCAATAGGTGAATTCCCTGTGATAGTCTGCACATGTGGCAAAAACTAAACGGACGGGTGATGATAACAAGAGGTGACTTCCTCAAACTGTCCTAAATGTATTCCAATTGGAGCTTGTCAAAGCTCAACGGCTCACACCAAAGGTTCTTCAGTGCTCAGAATAAAACAAACAGCAAACTCTTGGTGGGGTTCACCAATTAATAGGCCAAATTCAAAACAATTCAGGGTGCAGGGCAAGACATCATAGGCAGTTCCTGTATTTATTTGACCCTATCAGAGTGAGAGAACCATGATAATTTTACAAATAAATAAAAAGCTCTGAAAATCAAACCCACCTGTTAATATGTTTCCCCCTCCTCTCCCTTCTGGACCGTTAATACGGCACAGACTCCAATCTCCCATGTATAATTGGTGAGTAAGGGAGAACAGACGCTGGCGTTTGCACTTTGAAGTGTTTATTTTTGTAGCCCTGGGATACAAAGACGGTGCTAGTAAAAAGCCAGGAGAGAGAGAGAGTGAGAGAGTGAGAGAGAGAGAGAGAGAGAGAGAGACGGAGAGAGAGAGAGAGAGAGAGAGAGAGAGAGAGAGAGAGAGAGAGAGAGAGAGAGAGAGAGAGAGAGAGAAAAAAATAAACAAGCCTTTTATCATTGATTGACAGTGTTATTTACACAAATCAACATGTATCGTATAAGAACAGCTTCATAATCACACCAGAAACTATAAAGTCTAACATGGGTTTAAAAACAGAACAGGTAATACAACCATTACGTTGTGCCTGGCCCTGTACTACAGTGTATCAAGATTTGAGAGCGATATGGACCACTTATAGACCTTTAAACACAGGTGTTGAAATAACAGCCCGTAACTTCCTCTCACGCTGACCCAGTGGTCCTCACCCCGATGGTGAGGAGTCTGGGCAAACATTGTTCCCTGTAAGGTTGTTGCTAATGTACAATTCATGGTTATTTTAAATCTTTTCAAAATATGGTTTGATATACTTTATGCATTCAACCCGTGAAGTGCGACAGACATATCCTCCAGTCAGATCCAGGCCAGAGACATGAATGGTGAAGCCATTTGAAACGTACACCTGTGCACACAGGATTTAATTTGGGGAGATCTTGTTAAATTTGAGAGCCGCCACAGATTTCCGACCATTCATAAATTCTATTTGACCCTGAAAGCTTCACAAAAGCTGTCTAGGACAAATACTGAGCACAGCACTTTATATGTCCCTCAGATATACAGTGCACACACACACACACACACACACAAGCACACACTCATCCACACTGAGAAAATAAACAGTGTCATGTCTCTTTTTTGCCTTCACTTCACTCTCTCCTCATCCTCCCATCACCCAGACGGGTCCTTCTATCCCAAGCCCTCTCGCCCCCTCCTCCATCCTGATATGATCCCAGGGCTCCAGGCTCTATGTTTTGATTGGGAAAAGACTCATAACTTAGAGGAGCTCCCTGGCTGACTGTGAAACAGCCAGGCACACTCCTAATAGGCCTGCAAAGGGAGAGGGCAGGGACAGTGGTGGGCTGGGCCCTTTAAGGTTCTGGTAAGGGCCTAAAAAAGGGCCATTGACATCTCCTGTCTGTGCAACAAGAAAAAAAATCGGCACCAGAAGAGCAGTGAAAGTAGGTGTATTTTCATTCATGGTTAAGCTGTGTTACAGATCACCAAGAACTGCACTGTGTATACGGTAACGCCTTAACAGGCCGGCAAGTAGAGCAAGTAGAGCTTATCTCTGCAAGGAAGAAAAGGCCTACATGACACACCCACCACAGAATGTTGTCAAAACGATCTCTGCTCATGAGCTTACGGTGTATGCAAGTCCTGGATTTGTTCCATTGATAAAATGTGGTTGTCCATTGACAAAACTAGGATGGTAATGCATGCTGGTCCTTATCTGTCTTTGGCCACCTCAGAACAGCTCACAGAGCGATGATAACATCGAGAAGGGCAGCCATTTTGCATCAAAGACTGGCTACATTTCCCGCATTCTTTAGTCTGTTGGCAACTGTAAACATGGGGGTGTTTGGAAAAGATATAGAACTTCCTTGGTACAGAAAGAAACGCATTACTCTCTCTCTCACACATACACACACTCAATCATGAAATATATCAAACCAAACACTGGTGTGTGAGACACTATTTGCTGACTGGGACTATCTCTTGGCAGTACACTATGCTCTGATGGACTAGACCTCGACGCACACACTCTGAAACACATACACACATCACTGTCTCCAGAAGCATCCTGTGGTGAGGTATCCCGGCAACCCTGAGGCTTGGATGATCACAGCTAGCAACCTGTTTGGTGTTTATTATGGTACTGGCACCTCTGTGTGGTGTGCTGGTGGTGATGATGGTATATTCAGCCGAACAGAAGGAGCTCTGACCTATCTCTCAAAACATTTCAGAGAATTTAACTCTAAAAAAAAAGTTATCCAAGGCTTGTTTAGCCCTTGTACAGAGACAGAGATATTCGTGCTTTCAAACATGTTTCTTGTTCCTAATGAAGCCAACTCTAAAATGTGTTTTGTTGTTTTGGCTAGCTGGTTTAGCTCCCTGGTAGGAATACTGGGGTGTAAAGTTAGCGCCCCCACCAGACCAATTACCAGGTACCATGGAGCTAAACACATAATGTAACAGGTCTGTGGTTGCTGTCTAAGTTCTTCCTTAGAAACAGCTTTAACATTCATGAAAGAACCTACTATAAACATTTCCCTAATGACATGATGAATGTTTATGTGGCAATATAAATCTGCGACCTCAAACTGAGCAGTCATTCTATCTGTCTGTCACAAAGTGTAAGAAACTTTTGGGTCTGTAAAGATTCTAAAAATAGAATTTGTCACACTCATGTCTGTGCTGGAGCAAACATGCAGCTTGACACACAAAGGGATTTCAGTTGGTGGAGTGGAATTTGGGTTTATGTGGGTTATCCCTAAGGATTCATAGGAGTTCTGACAGTTTATGTTAAGGTGGCTCCCAAGAGACCAACTTTAACCAGCTGTTCATGCACAACATAATTCAACGGGCACTTAAATGAGCTTGATCAAAAAAACAAACAGTCGATTTAAGACGAGGTGTGTAGACGTCATGGGTGACTGCATCAACCAGCTCCACAGGATACCATCAGTCTTCATTCCAACTCTACCGAGAAAATAAAAACATGCTCATTCAAACTTGGCCACTCAATGGGCTATTGTAAACCCCCAATTAAGGCTTTTCTGTAGTCATATAGAGGAACTTAGTCTAGCCAGAGGCAGGGGAAAGAACTATGGGAGAAAGCCATGTGTCTGTCTTAAAAGTGAAAAACGGTGGCTAGGCTACATGTGGAACACAATGGGAGATTTACTACAGGTAGGCTAATACTACAGGCTTGTTCTCAGTGCCCTGGAAAGGCTCCCAAAGAGCAATGTGGTGCCAGCCTCGTCCCAGAGATCTACTGGCCGGTGTCTAAGCCTAAATTTAATTTGGGATGAACAAAGGGAATTTAATTCATTTAAAGGGAGAGGAAGACCAACCAGGATCTCTGGCAACAGGGTCGGAACTCTCTGATGCAGAGACACATGACAGTCCAGAGCAGCTCTGTTGTCACCGAAGCTCTGCTCCCTCACGGGAAAAGAGTTGGACGCCAACTGGACCCCACTGGCTATGAAGTGGCCTAACCCAGGCCACATGCCCTCCTTGTTAGTGCCAGGGCACTAAACCTGGGACAATAGGGAATAAAATTAGCATTTTACAGTCGGGAGCCTTTGGGAAGGAGGGGCAGGGGACAGAGATGGGAGGCGGGGGAAACGTCGGGGAGAGGAAGTGGGGAGGGTTTAACCTGCTGCAATGACAGTAATTATCATCGTCTCAGTCGTAGAACCAGAGTGGGGTTTATAGTAGCTAAATGGAGACCAAATAGAACTTTGCTCACAGAGGAAATGCGTTACATTTGCAGGAAGCTGCAAACAATTGCTCGGTGTTGTAAATGTTTTGCAAGGTCCACAATTCGAATGGAGTGACAGGTTTATATTAGTGAAGATACATTTGATAGCAGAATCACAATCAGTAGCTGTGGTTTGTGGTTGTTTATTTTTATTACTCTGACACTAGCTACTAAGAACAATAGTCACTGTGTCACCTCAGTGTCAACACAAGGGCAGATGTCATTATCATCCACCACATCGTTAAACAACTTAACAGGGATTTTACTATCCTGACAAAACTAAATGTTTTACATCTGGCACAAATGAGGGCTACAGTATGTCACTGACTAATAAATTCAACATTACCTGGACTAAATAGAAGGCAACACATGAATGTCCAGGCCTATAGGGAGGAAATGGCCAATGATAATCTTGGTACAGTATTTGCTCTCTAATGACAAAGGCTGTAGAGTTATAATATTTAATACTGAATGCCAAATTCAACACGGAAAAATAAATGTCATTTGGCACTATCAAGAAACACTGTTGCTTCAGGTGTTTCAACCTAGTAACTTAATAAACCCTAGTAAAACGTTTCAACAAGTTCTCAGTAATAAAATCATAAATCCATTGGATTCTAAATATTTTGATATTTTACAGTGTCTAGCTTTCAGATAAATACAGAGGTAATTGTTTTGGAAGAACCAAATCTGAACTGGGACTGATTTTTATGAAAATGATTCTTATCAATCAGCACACTATACAGCACTTGTAAAATAACTTATAGGTCTGCAGTGTGACTCAAATTGCTATTTTAATCTTAAAGTAAACAATATGAGTAATAAATCCCAACCTAACTTCCTATTCTAAGATCTCCTCATTTCTACCACCTGTAAATACAATGTAAACCCTAATCTCCAGGATGGTCTCATTTTACAATATTTGATCATTTGTAAAAACACATTTTTGGCATTGAGAAAATGTCCTTGTGTACACAAACTCTCTCACTCTCTCTCACACACACACACACACACACACACACACACACCGCACGCACACACACCCACACACACACAAACACAGGCAGGGTTAAACCCCCAGCTGGTCAGGAGAGGCTGTGTTTGTCTAAACCCAGGAGGAGAAGGAGCCTGTTGATCCTCACCACACCCTCGGGTTTCCTCTCTGAAGGGCCTGCAAGGTAAATAACAGCAGGACAGAGATGCACATTCCAACTGGAACAGCTTTTCTCAGACAAACACACACATACAAACACAAAGCAGAAAAACACACGCATGCCACCCAGGCCACGCACGCGCACACACACTGAATCCCCTTGGTCCCCCTGCCAACCTGGCCGGCAGCGCCCACATCCCACCCTGTCTGTATCCCATCCTCTGACTTCCACCTCCTCTCCTCCCACCTCCTCTCCTCCCACCTCCTCTGACTCCCACCTCCTCTCCTCCCACCTCCTCTGACTCCCACCTCCTCTCCTCCCACCTCCTCTGACTCCCACCTCCTCTCCTCCCACCTCCTCTCCTCCCACCTCCTCCCCCCTCCTCTCCTCCCACCTCCTCTCCTCCCACCTCCTCTCCTTACACCTCCTCTGACTCCCACCTCCTCTCCTCCCACCTCCTCTCCTCCCACATCCTCTCCTCCCACCTCCTCTGACTCTCACCTCCTCTCCTCCTACCTCCTCTCCTCCCACCTCCTCTCCTCCCACCTCCTCTCCTCCCACATCCTCTCCTCCCACCTCTTCTGACTCCCATCTCCTCTCCTCCCACCTCCTCTCCTCCCCCTCAACATGATTTCCTCCATTTCGCAAGTCCTGTAAACAAACACTCCAACACTAACACAGTGGTCGCTACAGACCACTGCCAAAACCTCTTCCAAACACTCACTCCCTCACTCACACACACCTACTCAGGAAGAGGAGAATACCTCAGCCCTCACTGATCCAGACATCCACAAATTTGCTTATCAGTCGTTACCTCTGTCCTCCTTTTCACTTCCTCCTCCTTCACAATTTTTGGCCAACCGGTCTCTCCATCTGTTGGCCAGCTGGGAGAGGGGGATGGATGGATGGGGGGAGGGGGGGAGGTGAGGTGGAGGTACCAGGCATTGGCAGTCTGCAGCCAAGAACAGTCTAACTCTCTCTGTGCTCTAATGACTGCATGGTGGGTCTCATCAGACTCTGACCCAGTGTTGGGTTCAGCTCACCCCAGGTACAGAGTACTCTATAGAGCAGGTATGCATATATGTATTGTCGACTATTGTCGACTACTACTTATCTACTATTTATATTCCTATTAGCGAATGTCAACTTTAAGGAAAAGTCTGATCAACTTTGGTAGGAATGTAACATTTAACAAAGGCACCAGTAAAGCACAAATGCCCCATTTGGTCTTTTAACGTGCAGTACATTAGCCAGGACCTGTTTAACACAGGGTGACTGAAAACCATTCTGATGTCGAGCTTCAATGCTCATTTAGCTCAGCCAGTAGTTCCCAGGGAGCGATGCTGTCAGGGTGAATGGATGCCATTGACAAAAGACCACGTCAGAGTATGTCAGTCATCGATCCCCCCCCCCCCCCCTCACACACACACCCTTACCCCCCCCCCCCCTCACACACACACCCTTACCCCCCCCCCCCCCACACACACACACACACACACACCCCTTGTCAGACAGGCAGGTCCAGGAAAGGTCCGGGGGTTCCACCGTGTGTAACCTGACCCTGCTCTGTACCCCCCCCCTTCACCCTAGTACCCCCCCCCTTCACCCCAGTACCCGCCCCCCCCCCCTTCACCCCAGTACCCCCCCCCCCCCCTTCACCCCAGTACCCCCCCCCCCCCCCTTCATCCCAGCCCTCTTGCCCTCACTGTTGGTTTAACCTGATGTTAATGTGGCTACACTCGCTGCCCTTCTGAAACAGTCCTGTTCCAAGCTGCCCCTGTGTCTGGCCTTGGTCGCCTCACCTGTCAAAGGCAATTTACAGGCAACCGCAACCTAACTGAGAAGGAATGTGCTTTCATGTGTGCGAGCCGTGTTTGGAGCATGCACCTAGGCAGACACCGTAGAACGCACACCACAGGCAGACTCTTCACACATGGGCCTGTCCTGATGGGAATCTGTTTTTCACGTCAAATCACACCCACTCAAGTGCACTCACTTTCAGAAGAATTTCCAAGAAGCTCATTCGGTTAAAGAAAACCTTTGAAGAAAAAAATCCACAGAAATGATTTCTACTAAAAGACAACTGTTCTATAGCCCACAAAGCTTCATTTCTGTTGATGTAACTCTGTTCTCACACAGCTTGTTTCAAAAAGCGCAGCTCACTCGGTGCGTGCGCAAGGAGAAGCCGCCCAAACCTGTGTTGCCAAGGCTACCCTCTTGACCCTTGACCCTCGTTCCTCCTACACCTGTCAACAAGTCACAACCGCACCCCGGGAGCCCTGCTCCCTGACCTTGTGACCCCCAGGAAAACCTGTTTATGTCACAACTCTTAAACTTGGAACAGGATGGGACAAAAGCAGTATCTTCTATAGACGTGTCCTCCGCAACTCCATGCCCTGAAGGCTGCATGTCTTACGTTTGCCAGAATAATGGAATCTTCTTCTCTTTTCATACATACTGCAGAATTGTACACAAACACAAAGCTTGATGGATTTTCTTTGTTGCCAGCAGCATCACAAGACAAGGTCGTGTTTCAGAGCCGGGACATGGGATGAGCTGACGACATCTTGACATCTCCCCAGGTTCTCCTGTGTCCGCGCCAAGCAACCCTGCGTGTTTCTCCTGGGTTCACATTAACCCGGCACGGGCTTTCATTGTCCCTCGTGTCTTTAATTGGGGATGCACTTCACTTCCTTCTGACAATACGCTGCTGTTTTGTGAATCCCCCGTTGTCCCTGTACTCAGCGGCCAACAAAATAGAACCCTGGGAAACGTTGGATCCTGACCTTTTGAAGTTTCACGATGCAGCAGCTTCTCAGGCACGAGGAGGGTCGGCCCAGACGCACACCAGGTCTATCACCCGTGAACACCTGGTACCCCTGCGCCATATCACTCTACCACATGCTCCGGACACACATAAACACACACACACACACGTCATAGGTCTCATAATCCACTGGCCCAAGACAGACCAACGATCGAACCAACGCTTTTTTCAGGGATTTCAATGAATTTGCTTTCATCCATATGGATCTCAAACTATTAATCATGTTTAATATTAAATAATATTTGTTCACAGGCCAAGAGCCAGTGGATAAACATTTAAGGAGAGTCAGGGCCAATCACATTACACTGACCTCATCTCCACGATGCCCCCATCCCTCAACCCCCAGCCCATACAGTCGCACGCCTTCCCTTGTGCTATTCACACTCAGCAGGTTGAACCCCAAGGTCTCTCCTTCCCTCAATAAGATTCCTGTGCATTCCAGGCAGGGTTTCCATGTCTCTCCAAACACAGACAGACTGAGCCACAGAAAAGTCTGTCACAGAAATCTCCCATCTGTGTCCCTATCCATTCTCTGGGTCTGGACATGAGCAAACAGGTTGCTTTCACCACCCAGGCAACCCCCTTTCACTCCAAACTGGCCACCCTCTTTCAGTCCACAGACACAGGACATAGTGCTAAAAGGCTCGACATCTTCTCATGAATTGGGGAGATAAAGGTTTTGTTGGTTACACACGAACAACACTTCCTGGCGCTCGGCAGGGTTGGAGCCGAGCACTCTGAGAACCTGTTGGATCACGAGTGGAACTGAAAGGGGGAGAGGTGTAAGAGCTGGAGGGGTTTGGAACAACAGCATGCTGAAATGGCAGACCTTTAGCTGTGGGTCACAGGATGAATTTAGTGTTTACATATGGTAATTGTTGGCTTTGAATAAGCTCGGGCCATTTAAAAGGTCAATGGCTTTTAATGTGGTCTGTAAAAACAACATATTTAAGCTCTAGAGGTAAACATGCATAGTCAAAAAGTGCAGTCAGAAACCAATATCTTTTATCTTTAAACGGTTCTCGTAACTTTTATGTTCTGTTAGAAAAACATGAGAATGTGCCAAAAATGTGCCAAGTCATTGTTTCTTGTTTAGTTTCATTGGATCATCTCAACATTTAAATACACATTTTCATATGCAGATTTTTGACTTGGTCAACAGTGACAGGAGCAGGTGCACAATTTGGCAAAGCTAATTACACTAAATGGACTAATGTATTTATTTTTATTCAAACGCATCCTCCTGTTTAGTTCAAAGCATGGTTTATCTTTCAATTACATGTCACACAAACACAGAGAGAGGCGATGGGAAAGTTCAAACCTCAATTGGCGAGTTTTCTTGGACAGATTGAGCAAATATTTCTTTTGTGTGGTCTTCTCTCCTTGACAGGCACAGACCAAGGAGAAAACAATCCCAGGCCGCATTGCATTCTGGGGCTGACTGGTCCATTCCAGATACACTGACGTCTGTACAGCTGCCTCCCCTGTTTACACTCTGTCACTTGGCTTAGGGGGTAATTAGGCAGGGTTAAGCAGGAAGAGAGACCGCTCACATCTTCTAATTAAACTGCTTTCTTATTTCAAATTAAAAAACCTTGCATGCTTAACAGTATGGTTGTATGAGAAGCTTCTCCCCTCAAAGTCAATGGTTTTCAGATGCCTCACAGTATAGTAGACATACTTCAATGTGAATTAGATGACTTCCTCTGTACACTCAATCAAAGCCTCTTTAAACGATTATAACCAGTTACCATTTTTTTCTGTACATTCTTTTAACCCTACGTCCTACCTTTCTACATAGTGTGTGTAAAGTTTGAATGAAGCTTAAAAGTACTTTACAGAGGAATGCAAAGGGCTTAGAGATTGTGTAAAAGTAAACTGTGCCTAAGTCATCATCAGTTTTCGGTAGAATCAAATAATCTTTCATGTCCTATGAGCCTCTGTCTAAAGAAAATATTCTACCCCTATGGGGTTGGACAATAAAGCTTTTGTATATAATTTTTTAATTGAATGTCCAATAAACTGTGATATATCAGTGCTTTGGAAAGACCTGTTGTTTGATTATGTGGAAAAGATAAATGATAAAATAAAATATAATGATAAAGAGGGTGAGACAAAAAAAGCATTCCTTTGCAGACACATTGTTGAAACCGTTCCTGCCAGGTTTAGACAGCGCACCGAAGATGCACCCGTTAAGATTTAATTACAACGGCTACATCGTAAACGTTCCCACTTCGTGGCACATTATTAAAAAGGCAGTCATCTAAAAGTTACGGTAATAGCTGAGCAGAGATACCAGGTGGGGAGGATGGATGTTTTCTTCCAGACTAGTGTGTGTCTAAACAAGCGGCATGCAGCTTCGCTTGCCGGTGTTGTACCCCAGATGCACCCCCGCCTGGAAAAGCACCCCCTCGAGGGAGCGCGTGCACAAACCACTGGAATCAAAAAGTGAAAAGGTGTTTAAGTAGACAGTTAGCCTTCACAATGTAATTCCATAACCTGTTGTGTCCACCATCCACAAAATAAATATTTTCTTCCTTTCCTTTTCCAGGGCTCTTTCAGCAAGTCGGACACACATTCAGAATGGCCTGCAGGAGATTAATGACCAGAGCCGAGCCTGCCAAGCAGACTTGTCATCCACAGCATGACAAGACCGCCCCTTCAGCCATGTCATCTGTGCCCTCTTGTGGATGATTGGCACAGTTCAGCGTCAGGCCACTCTTATCTTACTTCATTCTTCTTCTGTTTCATCACTCCAGGGCCAGAGAGCACACAGGCAGGCTCATTTTCCAACACCGATCTCTCTCTCTCTCTCTCCATCTTCCACTCCCTTCGCAGCCCTTGGCAATGCACAAGCACCTCTCAGTTTTATGGAAACGTATTAGAGAAAATAATATCAGCCCCAAAGCCCTCAGTGTTTTGACTGGGCTTAAAAGGCTCTTAAACTTCAGCGCACTATGTTCATAAACTCATATCCAACTGTGAGCTAACCCTGCCACTGACATCATGGAGAAAAGCTGAAACACTCTGCTATCGACGAGTTTCCCCGGAAAACCCAGACAGGCTTATATCGATCCCTCATTGCTCCTCTTTAATGCGAGCCAAAGTGTGATATTAAAATTATTGAGCAAACTAAAGCAGATTTTTTTTATTTTACTGGACAGCTTCTGTCCCATAGAGATGAGGCATAGGATGGAAGACTCAAAGATCTGAAACCATGGAAACCATTCAGGGGACGAAGACAGCCAATGAACAGAAGTCATTTACTTCGGTCTTCAACAAATCTCTCTGTAATAAAACCGTTTATGGTTTGTGTTTGGTGCCAGTACTGAATAACTCGATAATTGCCTCTTATGGGTTGTTCTTGGATGCTTAAGGCGTCCCTACTGAATGGATTAACTTTGTTTCTGGTAAAGAGATACCAAAGAAATAATACAAGTTGGTCATATCAACCGACACTACGGTGCGTGTCCACTACAGCGTTATTTAACGCTCTGCACCACACTCTGGCCCATCCTCTCCGTTGTCATGGACACACAGCGTGCGGCATGCGCACGACAGGGATCAGAGATACACAGCTTTACATTTAGTCATTAAGCAGATGCTCTTATCCAGAGCAACTTACAGTAAGTACAGGGACATTCCCCCCGAAGCAAGTAGGGTGAAGTGTCTTGCCCAAGGACACAATGTTATTTATCTTGACCAGGAATCGAACCGGCAACCTTCTGATTAATAGCCCGACTCCCTAACCGCTCAGCCATCTGACTCCCATCTGACTTTACAGGGCTCGGTTCTTGGACTCGGATGAAGACTCATCATAAACGTCATGGTTTCTTCAGAGTAGATCCTCTAGTAAAAGGAGTGTCTAAATCTGACTAGTCCTATTTTCCTTGATGTATTACCATTGAAATGTTATTGAAGTTGTGTTCTGTATCTATTCTACTAGATCTTGCCTGAATTAGCAATTAATTTGTAGGAGCTATTACAATGTCAGGGTCCCACACACAAACAAGGCAGCATTCACATTCACGTGAAATGTTCACTCATTTGAAAAAATGTTTTGAAAATATAATTTGAAAAAACCTTTTGAAAATATAATTTAAAAACATCTTTTGAAAATATAATTTAAAAAAATCTTTTGAAAATATAATTTGAAAAAATCTTTTTGAATTCTTTTTTTTGAAAGGTTGAAAACATAATTTCGAAAAAAAGTTTCGATTTTAGTTTTGAAAGGTTGAAACAATATTTTCGAAAAAAGGTTTGAAAAAAAGATTGACATTGATAAGTACTTGATGAGGACTCTATTATACTCTACTGTACTCTATTGTACTCTGCTCTGCTTTACTCTGTTACAGGCATCTCTGTTCTTATCTCCCCACTCATCCATCCTTTCCTTTCACTGTGTATGTGAAAAAAAGGTTTCTAAAGGTTTAAGTTTTTGGTTGTGTGTGAAAAAAAGTTTTGAAAGATTCACAAATATTTTCAAAAGAAAGTTTGCCTCATTGATGAATACTTGATGATGACTCTACTATTTCATGCCACATGCATGAAACTTACTATGGTTACTCAAACCAGTCCCCTCAATGTAAGAATAATTTGATGCTGGGACAGAACAGAAAGTATAAGGGGGTGCATTTCAGGGCAGGGCTGTAGAAATGATGATATGGTTACAACATACTGTATGACAACCATTTTGGTAGTCAGTCCAAATGACTAGCCAACAAATAAAGTGGGATTGTACCTGTTAAGAAACACTTTGACCCCACAATTTCATCCTGCTGAGTTTCAACCTGCTTTTGGGGCTGAAACGACCTGTTGAAGTATCGGAAGCAGTCAATTTGCGAATAAATATCACATTTACAACCTTTCCTGGATGGATGTAAATCACTGAGGATGTTTTAGGTGTCCTTGGAGCAGGATGCAGTAAGGAAATTGAGTTAGGACAGCTGTTTAAAACATATACTCCGTCCTCCTCGCTCAAGGAAATAAAACAGAGTCCGAGAAACCGGAAAGCATCTGTACAGCCAAAGTAAAAACACTTATGACTCATTTAAAAAATGTCTCCTAGCTGTTAAAGCTATTTTTTAAAGGGTGCAGACTGCATAAGTCGCTGAATCAAGTTGCACAGATATTTTCACTGTTACATCTTGTGAAAAACATGACGGTCGAACTGACGTCAACAAACGTTACGTCTTAATTCTTCTGATGTGTTCAGCGTGCACAATGTCGGAGCAAGCTGAAGCTAATGCATTGTGAGGCCTGGATTATTCTGCTTCCCGTCGCTTCGCTGGGAAATTGAGATCAGATTTTTGGCAGTCTCAGACGCTGATGAGGAAACACAGCGTGATTTTAGTGATTGGTAAGACGAGAAGTTCCAAACATTTCCAATCGCACTCATACCGCCACAGTCAATCTGTCCTCTCCCGTTTCCCCTTCTCTGACACGAAATTCTGCGGCCCATAGCCTTGATCAACTGACCATGAAGCCCGGGCTGATGACAAGGGTTCATGCTTTGCTACAAAGGACATCAAGGTCTCCCAGCAGCACCACCTAGCCTGGAGGCTACTGACTGAGTGAGGCTTTAGACCAGAGGCTTGCAGGTGTGGAGCAGCTCAGGTTGTTTTTTTTCTCTCTCTCTCTCTCTCTCTCTGGTGGAATCTTTAGTAGATGGAGGCTACACCTTTATTGTGTTCTGGTTTCCATGACCATGAGGGACATTGGGGGCTAGTAAACTGGAGTGGTCAGGGAGCTCCTCCTGCCCAGAAGGCCAACTGCTCCATCTGTCCAGCTCCACCCTGCATCTGTACGCTGTCACTTGGAACAGGGGGGTGTGGGCGGGGGTGAAACGACAGTAAAACAGTAACAACATGAGCACTGTTTTCTGACATCTTCAAAGGGGCCCTGGAACTCACGCATGAAGCCTGGTTAATATGGCAAACAGAATCAAATCAATTCTTTCATCCATCTGACTATCCTTAAGCACACATTTACATATTGAATAATCACACCAGTTTTCACTTATCACTGAACCATTGGCTACCAGTACAATTCTTCCATCTGCCACCCCCATCCATTAAAAATTAGAGCCTTTAAAGACTTCTATGGCTCAGCAGATGAATAGCGATGACAATGCTTGTACTGCTGTTTGATTCCAATTAGCACCCGTCAAGATTATTTACAAGGACTTCTCTGATCTTAGCTGCCCAATCACTGTGAATCAAGGAGAGGAGTAAACACATTTGCTTTATGAGACATCTGGATTGGGAAAAGATAATGAAAAAATATTTTACTTGGTGAGCCTCCTTTGAGCTCCAAGTTCATGTTTTCCCTGATCTAGGAATTTAACGGGTAACATGGGATGAGTTAGATCAAACCCCTAGCACGCATTTGACTCACGCAATGGCGATAACTTGGATCAGACAACAATTAGGATGGATTTCGATTAGTAAACAGCCCAGTAGATTTGAGGTGAAGCAAATAAAAGTTTCTGGCCTGACACTAAAGGCACAGCCAGTCATGAAACAGCCCTTGTCCACAAGCTTTGAAAAACACGGTGAAGGGACCAAAAAAATAAACGCTGGCACCAACTTAGAACAAAACGCTACGAGCTGAAGAAATAAATCTTAGCCTGGAGAAAAAGCCATGTGCAGATGCAATAAATTCCAGGCGACTTTATATGTAAATGAACATAAAAAGAAGTCAAGATCTGTCAGCATTGTGGGAACTATGAGGCTGGGGAACAGGACAGTGAAATCAACTCCTGGGTTGAAATAAAGTGTGGCTTTGGAGCTGATGAGGTATCACACACACTTGCCAGAGGGATTTGAACTGCTTGTGTGAGAGGGAAGGAATCTGATCCATCATCAGGCACTCAACATTTTTACAATAGGTATAAATATCATCACATTAACCATTACTTTGTCTACTTGCCACAATATTTTGTTTCAATCCTCTCCAGACAGCGAACACACACACAAAGGTACACGCACACGCGCGCACACACACACAAAGGTACACACACACACATGCACAAACGCAGACACGAAAGATTTCCATGAGACAGTGTGCCACAGGACCCAGCTTGGATTGTTGCATTTGAAAGAAATATAACGACTAACATTGGCGTGGTGACCGTCTCTGCGTTGGGATGAGTCATCTGACCAAGGACTGTGCCTCACCCACCACACCTCCTGCCAGCACGCTGTGCTCACACACACACACACGCACACACACACACACACACACACCCAAACACACCATTTTATGGCTCTAGGCTGTGGTCAGGGCTCCAGTCACTCCAGGAGCTTTTCAAGGGCTCGTAGTGTGTGTGTGTGAAAGACAGACAGGAAGATAATCTTTGCAGCCTCTCCACAGTTCTTTGGGCCACACTCATCACATTATCCCTGGCCAGGAGAACATGTGGACCCCACCCTGCTACCTTCCTGTCAACCTTACACTCCAGACAACTCAGAGAAAAGCCCCTGAATGAGACCACAATGTCAACCAAATATCTGCTTATCCAGCTACGATATAATCCTTTCCTGGGTTTGTTCTACAACTTGTTGGAAGGCTTTCTGACAAATGCTATTCATGTGCCACAAAAACATTTAAACGTTTTGTTTAAGCCAATATTTATCAAAGAGAATTCATCCGCTACTGAATCTTTCTGTCATTTTATTATTGGATTCAAAAAAGAAATGTTCTTGTTCTTGTAATTATGAAAGCAAAATGTCATTGGTTTCGTATAGTGTGGTTAAGAGGCTAATAAACGTCTATAGCAACGACAGGAGAACTGTTCAAACTGTCTGTGCCAAACATAGCACACAGACACTTGTTTCATGGAGACAGTCTGTCCTTCAGCACTTTATAAGTCAAGCCAATCCTAACAGCTCCAACATCCAAACAACAATGATGGATAGCTGTGGGATTGCTGAAGAAAGGATGTTCAAATAACAGATTCATTCATGCAAAGACTGTTTGAAGAGGACTCAGACAGTGGGTGTATTCACATTCATTCTGCCTGGGAGGGGCGGAGCTACCTGGGCTGCTTCCTGTCTGACATTGCAGAAAACACAACCTGTGTCATCATTGTTTAGCATTTCTGTCTTGTGAGGTTTGCTTGTGATGCTTGTTCATGCTGTCTTTGTAGCTTTCTCCAAATGCAAGGGAACGAGTAAGAATGATCTTGGCGGCAGTCTCTAATAAGGTTTATGTAGGGCCTAAGCAAGCTCTTCTAGATGTTTTTTGCATTAAAAACAGACTTCTAAAAATTAGCACTTGAGTAAAAACACACTGTGGAAGCGTTTTATTTGGGAGCAGAAAGAGAAAGACAGCCAGCCTTTTCAAGAGGAGGGAAAAAAGACTTCATTATGTTTTTAACCCTTGTGCTGCCTTCGGGTCACATGACCCAACGGTTCATAACGAACCATTGTTGTGTTTACCCAAATTTACCCAATACAAAAACAAATAAAAATAATTTTCTTTTAACCATCGCAATGTGGGGGGTCTGAGACAGCCCAACGGTTAAAAGAAAATGCTTCACTTTGTTTTTGTATGCAGTAAAGTTGTTGCAATACGACGGTGGGTCACAATGACTGATGGGTCAGAATGACCCGAAGATAACACAAGGGTTAATCAAACCAGTGGGATAGGGATCCATGCAAACATTCACATCTAACGCTGTAGGGGAGGTCAGGATGCCAATGGGTTGGATATGGAGTTTCACCACATTTACAAGATCTCAGGCAGCATTAGTTGGATCTTGACATGTATTGTATGAGTAGGTAAATGATGCCTTTAAGGAGTCTGTAAGGAGGCCTTTCGGCTCCACAGGGTTAGACTCACTCTGCAGCCTGAAGGTCATTTGTCCAATTTACTAAATGATTTCCTCTCCTGTAACATTAGGGCATTCTTCCCAAAGCCGTTTTGGAGGGAATGCTTCAGAAATGTCAGATTCAATATGATTTCAAGAGTTATGGGTTACTGCACCAAATAGTGTATCGTTGGAGATTAATTTCTTCCAAAGCTTGGTGGATCAACTCTCTCTCTCTCTCTCTCTCTCTCTCTCTCTCTCTCTCTCTCCCCTCTCTAGCTCTGTCTCTCTCTCTCTCTCTCTCCCCCCTCTCTAGCTCTGTCTCATTTTCTCTCTCTTTTCATTCTGTCTATATATTTTTCTCACACACATATTCTCTCTCACACACCTCTCGTGGGGAACATTACTGGGTTAGACTGATACTTCTTAATACTGTTAGCCTTCAAAGCATACTTTTCCTCCGCAATAGATTTATTTGGCCCCTATGTCGACCGAGACCAACACAGGTCAGTCATAAATAAAGAGACGAGCCTGTCAGCTGATCGCTGATGGTGGTACGGACTGTCGGAGAGGTGGTGACCGTGTTCCTGGGTGGCCTGTGACTCTGAATGGGTCCAGTTTAGATCGGATGGTAAACACACTGCAATTTTGTTGGTTCAGAACTCAGAGAGATCAAATAGGGCACATCAAAAGAAATCTGGATGATTGTAAATCAAATTGCCAGTAAGGGGCTGAAAAAGTGATCACTAGGGAATGGAAACTGTTAATCTTGCCATTAACTGGTACAAATGGTAAAAGTATTTAAGTCTCAACATACACTCCATTTAGTATGTCATATTTATGAATTATGATACATCAAGAGTTATTCTCATGGCCAGAGGGAGGGACTAAGAAAGTCTCACTTCATTGGACATCTGTGTGGAAGTGACTTAACCCGTCGTTAAACAAAATTGTCTCGATGTAGAACACTCCCTGCTTTGATAGTTTGCTGACGTGACAAATTTAATACAATCAAGAGAGAAAGGGACAGAGCAAATATTGACGCTGACAAAAAAGTTATCATGTTGATCTGTAAATTAGGAACAGAAGCTAATGAAACTGCACAATGTTTGCACAAGCTTTGTGGCATCTACCCAACCCACATCCGTTTGAGAAAAACAACTTGAATGGTGATGTACCTACTGTGTTTGATAACATTGGAAGCAGCTACTTAAGACTAATCCTCATCATTTTACCGGAATCACCCTTGTTGAGGCCAGACTGGGGCCTCTAAGCTTTCAGATCACATCCAGTTTGGAGCTAAATGAAAAAAAAAAAGAAAAGAAAATGCTGGCTTAAATTTTGGCCCATGATGGCACGACTCGATTTGGGCGGGTGTTGGGTTAGGGTGTGTAAGCTGGTATTTGTGTGTACTGTGTAGACGTGTGTGTCTGTGTGTGTGTGTGTGTGTGTGTGCACATGGAAAATTTAATCTTCTATTGACGTCTCCTCAACCAGGCTCAGGCAGCCACAGTTTGAGTAACACATGCCCAGGAAAACTCTCTGAATACTTCGAAATATACCTGTGGTCAGAACTTTTTTTATAGCTCATCAGCACAACCAGTGTTTGAAGCTCAAGGCATGCACAGGTCATAGGACTTAGACAGATGATCAAAACTGATGCTGTTATGACTTCTTGAATCGTAAAAAAAAAAACAATGTCAATTTTTTGAATGTTTCTTGTAAATTATTTTGTCCATAAAAAGACACAATCCTTTGTGTTTTCAATTTACAGGCTCATCGTTTTGGAATTTCAACAGTAATACAAAAGTCATACCTTGTGTATAAAAGTGACATGTTCATGACATGAACAGGATTTTCACACCAGGATTATATCCGGATAATATAACATCATGTGTCATGTAAAATCAAGTTGAGTGATTAACAATTGTAATAAGATAAATCAATATAAATTGCATTCAAATCTAGTGGAACTTCAGCATTCAGCTTGTGTTACTGAATGTTCACTCTACACACACAACACAACTTCAAGTAAGTGCTTATCAATAAATTGTTTCTAGGTTTACATTTGCTACAAAGTCAATATGCTTAACTCTTAATAAAAAGTTTGGCAACAACAAAATGCATTTTTTTCTCAGTCCCCAAAGGAATTTAGATAGGCATGCTTAAAAAGCAGACAAAATTCATTGGAACTTCTAGTACATTCTCTAAAGTAATATTTCACAATCTTTTACAGGTTTTAAGGACTACAGTGTCTAAGAAATCTCAGTGGAAAAAGTATACAATATTTTTTCTTACTCGCGTGAAGTATAAAAATAGTCTCTGTACACATATTCAAAATGCCCAGTGGTTTGCATAATTATTGTTTAAATGGATCGATGTCCCTGGTCTTCATCACTATAGGCCTGTGAAAAACAAAAACGCAAAGACAAAACATCAGTCTCCATGGAAACCATATTCAGACGCATTAAACCGCTAATAAGAATAATAACCCGGGCAATTACAATAAAACAGCCCACAATATTTGAACATGTCAAAGATGATGAAAATTAGGCCTTGGTCCGAACCGTGGGTCCCAGAAACCATTTTACATGCAGTGAATTCTGGGAGATGAGTGATTAGGGTGACCCCGGAACACAGTTTTGGGTTGGTTGCCATGGCAGTGCTTTGGCCTCTCTGATAGCCAAGAAGCTCTGGGATCTCTCTCCAGACTGGCAGTGAGGCCATGCTGGAAGGAGTGGGGAAGACTCCTCCACCAGAGCCACAAGAGGGGGAACCGCAGACCAAGCCCAACCAGACACCCCCTCTCCCCCTCTCTCCCTCCCTCTCCCTCTCCCTCTCTCCCCCTCCCTCTCTCTCCCTCTCTCTCCCTCTCTCTCCCTCCCTCTCCCTCCCTCTCCCTCCCTCTCCCTCCCTCTCCCTCCCTCCCCCTCTCTCTCCCTCTCTCCCTCTCCCTCTCCCTCTCCCTCTCCCTCCTTCTCTCTGTCTCTCACTCCTTTCTAATTCTGTCTGTCTCTGTCTCTTTCTCTCTCCATCCCTCTTCCTCCTTAATACTGCTAGAGTTGACACTGTCTGATGTGTGTGATCTTTGCTCCCAAGTGACTCAATGGAACTGGAGCATTAAAGTACCGCTTTCCCCACAACGTAGACACCCTCCTCCAATCACATTTCACAGACACTCTTGTCTCCTCGCTAGCTCAGTCAGGGAATTGATTGCTCTATAAATGAAGATGGTGTCACCCATTGGTGGTTGCCAGGGTAACATGCGATGGTTTGAGGAGTGAGGTCATTGACAGACAGACAGACGTTGAGGCACTGTCAAATAAAGTCCTTGTTAATGGAGCGTTGGACTTTAAAGTAGTTCATGAGCTAATGAGAAACATGCTTTCAGACTGATACTTTTAACATTTAAATCACTGGTTGGTATGTATAAATACAGTATTACAGTTTGCTTTTGTACATATATTTTAAAAATTTCACAGTATGACACCACACAATCTGGAAAGAACCCGTTGGTCTGCTCACCTGAAAAGACTGATCTCTTGTTGGCATCCCTCACTCCGCTACCTGTGAATTCAAACAGACGGCAAACAGTTCAGTCGACTCAGTGGTACACCCGTATGCCACAGTGATACTGCATCAGTAATGTGTCACAAAGCCAATGGGATTGGGAAATGATAGGCGACACCAAAGAAATGATTCATTCACTGAACTGATCCAAGTAAAGGCATATGTGTTCATTCTCATTCAAACTTTAGCAGGTGTACGCTAACTACATTCATAAAGAAAGCTAATTAGGGTTGCTTAGGCTAAGATTAAAACAACGGATGGTTGTGGGGAGAGGGCAGAGAAGTCTTTTCATCTCCTTTGGGGTTTGTGCGGTTACCCCATAGTGGAAGTCTCTAGAATAACAGGAAATAGCTATGGATCTTTTTTTCATTATTTAGCTCCTTCGCCATAGACTTGGCGCCGGCACAGACACACTCACTGGCATGGTAGCACACTGAGCCCGCCATCCAAGTAGGCACGCATTAACACACACGTACTGTACGCACACACACACACAGCACCACATGATCCCTCTCTCACGCCAAACGGTACTTTGTCACATCTTAAGGCCGCTGGGTTCCACTCCTCCTTTTTTCCCCCCTCTTTCTTTATTTCTCCCTATTTCCATCCCTCGTTTCCTCCTCCAGTGTATAGCTCCGGTCTTTTCTAAACACATCGTTGCCATGCACTGACCCCCCGGAAGGCCCTCCAGAGGCCATTAGCAACATCCATCCCCTCGCTCTGCCAGATAGTCATTTGGCAAAACACACATCCTCAAGAGGGACTTGTCATGTGTGCTTACGTTTCCCATTTGATTGCAGCGTTTGTGCGTGCTTAATGTTTTGTTTGACTGGAATTCTTGTTTCATTAGCTTCATAAAAGATGTCTGTGTGATTCCCAAGTGCCTCAGTTGTTCTGTACGCAGCTGATCCAGAGCTCTTTGTTGCCTGAGAAAAATGGAGCTACATTAATGTGAAAACATTTCTGCCACTCGTTCTGGGAAAGAGCAAAGCTAGGCCAAAAAGCCAAAATGACATACATAGTTTTGTCTCACTTGATACATTAATTAGCAACAGATTGTCCTTGGCATGTCCTAAGACACAAACTGCTTGATTTATGACGTTAGACGGCACTGCAGCTACAATACTCGGCACAGAGCGAATGAAGCAAGCCGAGGTGAGTCAAAATCAAGCGCCTCCAAAGCCTCAGAGGATGAGCTATGCACAATTCTCACCATAAAAGTTAAGAGAGCAAGAATTGGATCAGTTTGACATGAGACCTCAGTGAGTTGGAAACTCCTACGGTTCTCTTTTGGCAACAGTGAAGGTATCAACCTATATTACCAAATGCATTAGAGTGATTTATGAAGTTTAAGCTCTAAAGGAGGGCTGGCCTAGTGATATCATGTCCAAAGCCAGATCAAGATATCCCAGCCAGGCTCTTCTAATGAGACAATTTATGGATAAAAAATGATTTTAATACGTCTAATGTGGAAATAAGTGTGAAATAATATTAGAGAAATTAAGATAATAATCTGTCTTTCAGTGGCAGAATCAGGAAAGGAATTGTGATGGAGAATATTGAGAGGGATAGGGGCAGTAAAGATGGAGGCTACTCACACTTGTCTTGTTCTGGGGGTTCCATGATGTCACTCTCTGTGTCACTGGGAACGTGCCAGGGTTGTCTAATAGCCTGGAGCTGTTGGTAGAACTCATCCTGGAGAGGAGAGGAGAGGAGGGGGGAGAGGGGAGAGGGGAGGGGAGGGGGGAGGGGAGAGGGGAGGAGGGGAGAGGGGGGGAGGGGAGGGGAGGGGAGAGGAGAGGGGAGGAAGGGAGAGGGGGGGAGGGATGGGGAGGGGAGGAGAGGGGAGAGGAGGGGAATGTAGAGGAGGGGAGGGGAGGAGGGGGGGACGAGAAGCGGGGGGAGGGCAGGGGAGGGGGAGTTATAAGTTATGCTGTTTGTTTAACAAATAGAAAAATGGTGAGAAGAAAAAATACAATATAAATTAATCTAATCTGTCTTAATTATCTGTCCGTTTGCTTATCCATGTGTTTATCCAACTAAATATCTACATTTGCCAAAACCTCAACAGAGAGAAAAACATGTGGAAATTAGAATTACAGATTTCTACAGCTGTAATACGTCATTTAGCAACTTTAGATTCTGGAATGTTTAAACACAATATCAAAAACTAATTTCAAAAATCCTTGGCGGTCAAACCAGAGTATGTTGGTTCACCCTGGTACTGCAGACACTGATGATATTACAAGTAAAGGTGCACTGGGCCATGGATAGGATAAACCTGTCAAAATCCAAAAGAAAGGAGTCCTTGCTGAACTCGAAACCAAAGAAGTACAGCAGACCCATCAGTTCTACAGCTGTTTTGATTTTCTTTCAAATGAAGTACACCTCAGAGTATTGTCATCTGGGCCAAACTTTAATAAATAAATTGCCCTGAGTTCTCTGCTAAAAGCTTTTATGTGTTCTTATTTTTCAGAGCTAAAACGTGATGGAAGGTTCCCAGTCGCCATTCCAGAAGGCACCACCATGCATCTTAGCAACAGCTCAGGGATGAGTTACAGCACAGGAAGAGGACGCAGAGAATCCGTTACATCCCTTCTTACTTGTATATTCTATTATTTAAACAGGTCCAGGAGTTCTCTTTCAGTCTCTCTCTATGTATCTCTTCCTAATGCTCTCTCTCTCTTTCCTTGTACAGTACGAGACCAGGTGGCCTCAATCAAATGTGAATCAGAGCTCCTATGTTTTTGATGATTTTGCTAGGCATCAACTGAGGCAACTGTCAAAAAAACAGAGCAACGGCAGAACTTTTGGCCGTCGTCAATAAACCCTTCATGTAAGGGTTTCATGTTTAACAGAGCAACTGTGAAGTAGACCATGAAAAGGAACTAGGAAGAGAAAAAATCGCATTGACAATTTTCCTTTTTTGCCACATTTCTTTCCACATTGAGATGACATTCTACTGTACGGACTGCAGTCAATCCTCACCAAACCCCACACGACCATGTTTGCACGTGTGTGCATCATCTGTGTAAAAGCTCTCACGTTCTATTGCCAACTTCAGTGAGTTCTTACAAAAGCCTGACAATATACTTGGGGTGATGTACAGCTCTCTGAACCAAGCTTTATGGTCATTATACTGTACAATACCAAAGGTTTTTAGAGTTTTACAATTTAATCCTAGAATATCCTCAATTCCCAAAACATCACATTATTACTTGCTAGAAAATGTGGCAAGTAATAACTTCCTCGATGACATCCTAAAACAATGGCCTTAATCTTTCCTAGTTCTCCCACCTCTCTTAAATAACCCAGTACTAAAACGATGTTAGGTCCCTTTGATGAGCTGGGTTCTTACCTCTGACAGGTAGGCCCTGAGGCTGGAGGTCCTGCCCAGGCTGTCAGTAGTGCTGAGCCCAGGCGGGGTGAGCAGGGGTCGGGGACGGGTGGGCTGGCTGGTGGGCGTCACCGGACGGCTCCGTGACCTCCTGCTGAAGGTCACCTCCTTGTGACCCGGGGTCCCAGCAGAGCGTGTCAGTAGGCTGTTGGGAGTCAGTGGCCTGCTGGGGGTCCGAGGCGTCTGGGGCCGGCTGCTGGGGTTGCTGGGAGAGAGAGTCCGCCCCATGGCCAGCGAAGTGGGCTTGGAGCTGAGCAGGGGAGTGCCTGCGGTGCTGTGCTTGGAGGAGAGGCCAGGGGACTGGGGCCTGGAGAACTGGCCCAGCTGACTGGGCAGGGTGCTGGGCAGTGGGCTGTGGAAGAGAGGGGTCAGGAGCAGGCTGCTGTGGGGGCTGTTAGGACTCCTGGTCAGCTTCCCAGCTTCGGTCAGCTTGGCCAGGTCCTTCTCCACCTCTGAAGATGAAACACACAGGAGCAGGGATCTGAATGGATGCACAGCAGACGGGCTAAGCACCAAGGAGCTGTAGGCCAACACATGCAGTGTAAAAAGAACACAGACTTGTATGGACATGTTGAAGTCTTTCATTTGTCCAATGAACTGATTCGTGCCAAATGCACACACCATGTTTGTACTTAGTACCAAGTATGTTTATGCTTCATACTAAAACCTGTTCATGACAGGGCTCATTCATGTATAAGACAACAACCCACATCACAGTCTTCATAAAAGGGAAGAGAAACTGTTTTCTTTCTCATGTTTGGCCTTTCACTGGTCAATGATAGCAATATTTACAAACTCTGTAAATTGTGGGGGATCCTACTTGATGTTAATACAGCCACATGTTCACATTGAGCTCCACTGAAACTCAGAAACAAAATTATATTTGCCTGCTTCATTGGTAGTTACAAAAACAGTTTTGTTTGGGAAAATATTTCAACTGCCAACTTGTGATGTGAACATCTGTAACACTCCTCTTCTGTTTCTTTTCTCTCTTAGACACCAAGGATTTGGGCAAATCAAGCTGGGAGTTATCATGCGAGAGTGGTATTTTGAGGAATGACTCACCACTAACTATTCCTGGGGAGTCATGTACGTGTGACATTAAATAAATAGCACGTAGAGGCATGACATGTATTTCAAAAACCTTGACTTCCAAGTTTATGACCAAACGGTGCCCTATCCAAAACAAGCAACATTTTTCCATGCTGAAAAATTTGAAACACATGGTCCTCCTCGCCGATTAACATCCTTCTTTTCAACGTCTCTACCAAACTGTACTACGCCGAAATGCAGCTCTGGGATATAATTGAGTTTGTTTGAAAAAAACATCCAAATTGTTTTGGGTACTGTCCTTCCGGGACCTCGTGCATTTAATTCTGTGTCATGGATAATTAAATTGCAGTTTCTGTAGTTAATCAAGCCTAATTGTAAAAAGGTCAGGCCAGTCCCTTGTGGCGAGGAGCAGAGCAGATATGGAGACTCATCCACATGTTCTGTCTGATGTAGACGCCGTGATGCTGGATACGTGGGCTGTTCCAAGCCCTGATCTACACTTGTTTGTTCTCTATAGCAACAGAAGATAAAATACAAAGTGTTTGCACTCTGGCCTTTAGTTTCAGGTTCCGCGTGGGGTGTTCCCGTGGGGGGTTATTGGCACTGAACAACTAGCATCATTTTGGGGAAAGACTATAAGTATGTTTCTACATCTATGCCTGTGCGTGTATCGTGTTTGGATGAGAAAGTTAGTGTAGAGAAAGAGGAACAACTGTATAGGTTTTGTTAGATAGTTAGTTAGTCAGCTATTTACATTACTTGAGGTTGTTCAAGGATGATGCCTGCCCTGTCTACAGCCCTTATCCACCCACACCAGCCCTACCATGACTGGACCAATAGTGGTGTACTCCATGGTAAACAGGATATGCTGATTAATAATCCCTCCCCATAAAGTTGTTATTTCACACTGATGAAAAGATAAACATGGCATTCTTTGGTAGGCAAATCATTTTCCTTTCCGTAAATAGTGGGAGAGATGATCCAGTCCTGTTTTTACTGTAAGTGAGATGACATTCTCGTCCCTCTGTCACGGGTATCAGGACCGCACTGAGCAAGGGAGAAGCCCTCTACGCTGCACTGCTCACTTCATTTAGTCCCTCTACAGACCATGATATGCAACAACATCTACAGTACTAGAAAGATTCAAAGGGCCAAGAGCAAAGGAGAGAGTGACAGTAAACAAGAGAGAGAGAGAGCAATAGAGAGAGAGAGAGAGAGAGAGAGAGAGAGAGAGAGAGAGAGAGAGAGAGAGAGAGAGAGCAATAGAGAGAGAGAGACAGAGAGAGAGAGCAAGAGAGAGAGAGAGGAGAACCAGAGACACATCGAGGGAGAAAGAAACAGAGACAGATATAATCTATTATAAACTCTTTGATCAGAAGCGGAGCACTTAGTGAGAGTACAGGACCACAGAACGCCACATGACCATTTAGAACACACGCGATCTTGACTGACTCCGAACTCGGCTCCATCCTGAAAGCAACGCTTAACGACTTATCTCCAGCCTGGACTAGATCTGCAGTCAGAGGGGGGAAGCTCTGCTCCCCGAATAACTTGAAATTGTAGGCTTGTGATCAGAGATAAATGATGTTGAACTGAGAAGATTGTCTTGAACTGTAGAGTGTTACAATTCCCCCCACTACACACACACACACACACACACACAGCCGCCTACAATAGATTCATTTGTGCATGACCATTTCATTAAAGCATATCAAACATCGTCTTCAAGAAGTCGCCCATCGGTCATTTCCTTGAGTATTACGAAATAATGGAGATTCTCCTCTCTTTTTAGTTAGGAGTTAGGAGAATTCGTCCAACCACGTAATTGAGGGTAAGAAGATGAGATAAAAGGAGAAACTTTGGCTCCAAACATGGAAAACATTAGCAGCTAATAAAGGCATGAAAGGGGGGCGAATTAGCTCGTTCGGCGGCCTAATTCAACTGCCTAGTGGGAGCTCTCCGTTTGAATATACAGTAACTCGGCGTAAAACAACTCCAAATCAATACCATCTGAGAACCACGGGGACGGGGAAAAGGGTTGCGAACACACAGTCCTCCTCTTGTGCCCTCAGAGTGCCAGTGTGTGGTTTTGTTCACTAGCTAGCACACAGGCGGGCAAAGCAGTCAGGCGGGCGAGCACACAGTCAGGCCATGCAGTGCCAATGAATGAGCAGATAGAGGAGTTCATAACAGCTGGGACCAGTGCTGGATGACATTAATAGCTGTGCTAAATGGGACCAATGTGCTAGACATAAGTCTGGAATGCAGAGATGTACGTGGCATAACTGGCAAAACCCAGAAGAGAGAGAGAGAGAGAGAGAGAGAGAGATACAAAGAAGAGAGAGGAGCGATACATAGGAGAGATAAGGAGAGCGAGAGAGAAAGAGGAGAGATACAGAGAGGAGAGAGGAGAGAGAGATAGAGATAGGAGAGAGAGAAAGAGTAGGGAGAGAAGTCATGCGTAAACAAACAACTGGTTGACACATGTCTTGAATTTGACAGTGTGCATTGCCACATCGCCTTTGGTCTACTCTCAAAACCTTGATCTGGCTAATAAATTAATAATTTTTCAATCGTAACCCTGCGGCGACCATTCTCTGAGTCATCCAGACATCACGTCTGTCAAAGACCACAGGGATTAAACCAGAGCGAAGCAACTCCACTGCTTTCCAAATGACTCAGTTCGCAGTATGCCGTTAGACGTCACATTACTTAATGACTTTGCAATGTTGGACTCATTGAATTCATAAGTCCAAAGGTAAGTGTTTACTTTTGTTGTAAATTCTTTACTTACGAGATCAGTTTTTTTAATTAACCATTCAAATTCCACTGGCCTTAAGTAGGGTTTTTGGCCCTGTCTTCTACTTACTTTCCTCTGTCTCTGTCTCTGTCTCTGTCTCTGTCTCTGTCTCTGTCTCTGTCTCTGTCTCTGTCTCTCTCTCTCTCTCTCTCTCTCTCTCTCTCTCTCTCTCTCTCATCCCTCTCTTTTTCTCTTTATATCTTCCCCCCTCCTCCCCTTCTTCCTCACTCATTCTCTCGCTCGCCTGCATCTTAACACCACCTCCCATACCCCCCCCCCTTTTCTCTCACTTGCTCAAAACTCTCTCTCTCTCCTCAATCTTCCACCCCCTGTCTCTGTCTCTGTCTCTGTCTCTGTCTCTGTCTCTCTGTCTCTCTCTCTCTCTCTCTCTCTCTCTCTCTCTCTCTCTCTCTCTCTCTCTCTCACTTAAAGTTTAAAAGTAAAAAAAAATTTGCGCATGTGTCTGTCTATCCGTGTCTGGATGTAAAAGCAGCCTGTTTGATCTGGGTTACCCGCAGTGTTTCTCACTATATAAACCCAACCCCAGTTCCACTACACACTACTATGACCTAAACACACACCCACGCACACCCACGCACAGACACACAAACACACGTACAGACACACACGCACACACAGCCAGTGGCCTACCAGCGAGGTGTTTGCCCATGCTCTCCAGCTCCTTGGAGAAGAGGGAGTCGCTCAGAAGCAGTCCTGTCTGGCTAGACGAGCTCCCGCCCCTCGCAGCCTTCACATCCGTCTCCCAGACTGCCTGACGCTAAGTCACCAGGGGGAAAAAAACAGAGAGAGAAAGTCACATTAGAAGAAAGACCCTTCAATTAAACGTTTATATATAATATCAGGGGGCTTGCTGAAAAATGTCTGCGCCCATATCTGGTGTAACAAGAGGCAATTATTATTTTTATGGGCATTAGAAAAACATGAGAAACCACAGCGAGTGTAGATGAAAGTGGCTGTGTGGAGCTTGCTCTTCGGGTGAACATCAACCCTGGTCCGTCAGTAGTGGTCCTACACATTTCTGAATAACAATCAATAAATCTACAGGAGTTCTGAACACTAGTCTGCTTGCTGGCAAGGTGCCTGGCAACAGCAATCCCACTATGGCAGTTAACGAACGATAAATCAGACATCTTGGGCTGGATTTTGTATTCTTAGTGTGGACCAAAATAATAGCTTGATACCAAAAATATAAACGATGAAATTCCCAAGAAAAGACTCTGGATGAAGAGTATGGCTGGCTTTGGCACTAATGGTTGCCAGGTTATTCAATAGCTAGGGTCGCCCTACCTATTTTTGGCATTAGACATCATTTGGAAAGGCATCAGTTAGAAAGACAAGGGTTGCCAGGTTTTGTAATTGGAGTACACCTAAGCCTCGTCTTTATCCCTTTGATCCCAAACAAGCGGTCAGATGATCTTGGTAAGCCGGTGGAACATGCATGCGTGTGAGCGTGTTGCACAGGTGAGAAATTCAGTCACTGTGCCACAAACCCTGCAACTTTATCTTAGTTAACCCTACATAAAATAATGTGCTGTTAATGCCAGCTGTGACTTCATTTGATATGCTTAGCATCAACTGACAGACTGCCTCCACAGGATCGAGCGCGTCTGAAGCGGAGATCTGATGATAGACAGACAACCTCACAGCTACATTTATAGACTATCCAAGGGGATAAACCCTGATCATTTTTGGACCCGCGTTCGGAGTGCTCTAAAAACATGCCCGCATAGTAATGGAATGGTGAAAAACAACTGAGCTGGCGGGCCAAGGATAAATGGCAGGACGTGATTCTCGAGGACTCTTGAGTTGGTCCTCCCGCCTGCTAGCGACATGAGGCGTTTTGTGGTGGTGTGACCACAGCCCATCAGTAATTACAGTCCTTTTAAACCAGCAGGCAGGGTGGGTGCTAGTGATTCTCTGCCTCTCTCTGCCTCTCTCTCTCTCCCTCTATCATTTCTCTCTCCCCCTCTCTGGTGGTGTACCCAGTCCAGCAGGATGACATCACGTGTTCCTGACAGCTCCGAGGACAGGACTAACGGACACCAGGTTTTTACAGCTCTGCCCTGCACTGTTCACCTCTCATAGATGTTCTTCAATCACCACTGCTCTGGAACATCTGCACTACTCCACGACAGACAGACAGACAGACAGACAGACAGACAGAGAGACAGGGGTTGCAGACAAAAGACTGGATGGACAACCAGATGGAATAACAGACAGCTGGACTGGATGACAGGCAAACAGACATATGTAATGAGGACCATATCCTGGACACTAGAGACTGCAGGCCACAAGCCTCCCTTCTGGGAAGAAGGGCAGAATACTGAGAACAAGACACACAGGATGTACTCAAGCCTGCAAACAATTCACCTAACAAGATAGCATCACAAAGTAAACAGTCGAGTTAAGAGTACAGATTCAACTTTGAATAAGTTGCTGTCATACAGTGAGGACCATGTGCTGAACCTCCATCCTGTTCATGATCCTCAGTCTAAGATATAGATCTTCAGTCTGAGGTATAGATCTTCAGTCTAAGGTATAGATATTCAGTCTGAGGTATAGATATTCAGTCTGAGGTATAGATCACATAGTTCACATGTTCCTCAATGAGGAACATGTGAACACAGAGAAACAGAGAAACATGCGTTTGGGAGGTCAGGCAGCCGTGGGAAACGTCTTTCGATTCCAGTGGGGTTTTCTAACTCGTTAGTATTTCAGACAGACACCTGGAGCTCCTCAGTATGAACTCATGTCCCTGGCTTGTGACAAGGCTGGAATTCAAACATTTAAACAGGCCTCTGTCCTTGGATTAGCCCTAGAGTGGAAGGGAGGGACACTTGTGTTGGCCTTGTCTGGCTATACAGACTGCTTAATACCCGGTGCTAACTAGACCTTAATAAATCCTTCCCGCAGTCCATTCATGGACTGTTCATTCATGAAATTGTAAACTGTAAATGGTCTGTACATTAATAATACTTGGAATGAGTGAGCTTGTCTAGGGGTAACAACCATTTGTTTTGGGGGTGTAAATGATTATTTGAACCTGGCAGAAGAGCATGTACAATACTATGCAGCCCCCTTCCAAAAGTTCCTAACTGCAAGAAACTTAAGGACATGGGGTAAGTGCATGGGGAAATGTGCTTTTGTTCATCATCTAAGAGCGGTTTGATCCAGCTTTTGTCTTTCTAGATAATGATGTATGTGTTTAGACCTAAAACCAAATAAGTCAAACAGTTTGTGTTTCCTTTCTTCGGGAGGCATGGATGAATGTGTTTCAATCCCTCCAGCTACGCCAAAGAAAATACTTTAAAAGGACTGGGTTTTCATCTTGGAAACGAACCTCTGTTATAATTGTGTAACGAGTTATGAGAATGTTGATGTCACTTGGATAGTTCCACTCCCATCACTGCAAACCCCAAACCTGGTCTGGAACAGGAAAAGGAGAAGGAAGAAGAAGAGAAAAAAAAACGGGAAAAAACCGTAGTGATGCTTCTGTCCAACGAACAAACATGGATCTCATTTCTCATAAAATTGAATCCATGTTTTGAGAGAGCACGAGATCAAGATGTGGAGTCCAGATTTAAATCTTTTACAGTGTACATGTGTGCTGCTATGCGTGTGTGGTCAACAGGAACAGGGACCACAAACCAAAGTGTGTCCAAGCCTACTCTCTCCTGTGTGGCTGACATCGTCAGGGCTGTGGGCCATGCTCTCATCAGCCTCAGTCATGGTGTGGTGCAGCAGGGATGGATAGAGGCCAGAGGACATCCAGCAGATCCAGGCTCTTATGTGGTGGCCTGTTCTGACCTGGTAAACCTGCACCAAGAGAGCTTCTCCACCCTGGCATAAACCGGAAAAGTCGCAGGTCTGAAAATCATTTCCATGTATTCTCAGGTGAATCTCGCCTGCCATTAATTTGGCATTACAGTCTCTGAAAGGCTCTGATAGACCTTTTCCAAAAACACTTTTTTGGTCTTTCTTATGAATCTCTTATAAATTTCTTGTTGATTACAGTAAAAGAAAGAGTATCACAGTCGCCTGGTGGAACTGAGGTCTCAGGCAAGCTTTCTCAAAACAATGAAAAGATAATAGCGGGTTGTTTTCAGGACAAGGGGAAGTGAAGGAGATGAACTGAGGGATGTGGACAGAGAATGGAGAAAGTCAGAGACAGAGAGAAAGACAGAGACAGAGAGAGGGAGATGTGGGGAGGGGGAGAGAGAGAGAGAGAGAGAGAGAGAGAGAGAGAGAGAGAGAGAGAGAGAGAGAGAGAGAGAGAGAGAGAGAGAGAGAGAGAGAGAGAAAGAGAGAGAGAGAGAGAGAGAGAGAGAGAGAGAGAGAGAGCGGAAGAGTGAGACAGAGAGACGTGGGGAGGGGAGAAAGAAAGAAAGAGAGAAAAAAAGAAAGTATGAGACAGAAAGAGAGAAAGAAAGAGGGAGGGAAAGAAAGAAGGAAAGAATGAAAGAAAGAATGAAAGAAAGAAAGAAAGAGAAAGAGTGAGAAGCAAGGGAGAATAGAAAGAAGTCCAGTATAATTTTAAGTTAGCGTGTCTTTCAGTTTTTAGACAGCTTGCTGCAAAAAAATATCTGAGTTATTGCTCGTACATATGAAACCCATCTGGTTCATTTTCTACTTGTTTGGTGTAAGAGGATGTTGTGTAAAATCTTTTAAAGGGTATTTGCAATAACATCATTTTCTCAGTAAAAGTGGCGTTTTGTGTGACATTTGGGACAACTTTAACAACTTTTCCAATAATTTTATCGAAAAGACACAGCCAAGGACAAGAAGTCCATTTATCCATGGATTGATTCTGAATCAATTATCCGAAAAGGAACTGGCAATTGAACAGATTAAAATTGAAAGAGTATGAATTGGCTGAAGTGATATTTTCTTGGTCGCCCACTCTCATCCTGTTGCTAGCCTTGCCTCAGGAGGATGTTAGCTCCAACCCCAGACTTAATGAGTTCCTGTTGCCTTGGCTCAGGGCGGAATAGTTCACCTAATGGCCTGTACAGAGCGCTCCCAGGCGCACGCTCGCAAACACACAATAACACAATTACCACAACCTCTTCTTCAAGCATCCCTCTTGAGGCAGTACAAAGGCAGATTCTATGACACACTGTCTGTGTTGAATGTTGAACCAGATATCTGGAGAGGAACAGCAACAGTCTGCATCTGCATGTCAGGGAAAGGCCCGCTTGCAAAGGGGACAACATAAGAAGTTCAACGTTTTTGAAAGTTCAAAATAAACCTTATAAACATTATAAACATATTTTGTGGCAAAGCACATGATGGAGCAGTGCCTCCGGTCATGCACTTTGAAATGGAAATGAAAGCCATTCTAATCAATACGGTCTTCAGCACTGATAAGATCTCGGAGAGCCATAAACTGTTCAAAGAGGACAGAACTGTGGCAATGCAGATTCGATGTAGCTCGTTATAAAGAAGTCGGAGGGGAAATGCACGTGAAAGTTCAAAGAGTCAGCATCAAGGCTATTGGGTGCTAGCGAGGGCAACTCTGCATGCATTTATGAGCCATCAATTGCTAACAAACAGACTTTTTCTCTTAAAGCTGAATGAGTTGCTATATTTAGAGGAGCTGTCAAAGCCGCAGCAACAAAGTTCTTTTTTCCCAGCACTTTGGTTCTTGGGTCCACTGAAGGTGAGTTATTTGCTTTTGTTTGTATGAGGCTTTGCAAATGAAAAGGCTTGGGTTTCAGCTCCATTTAAAGAAAGCATTAGTTAAAATTCCTGACCGATGGTGACTTTGTAACAACAGTTCTGTTCTGGTCGGCAGTGATGTCGAGGAGGAGGGGACAGCGAGACACGCATGTTTTTGTTTGGTCATGATCAACATCACGCCACCAGCCACAGAGGAGGTGACAGTGAGGGCAGCTCTGGCCTGACTGGGCCCAGGGAGGAGGTGAGTCACTGGGAGAGGATGTAGGGGACTATGGAGGCTCAGAAGGGGAGGTGGGGGAGGTCAACAGGCAGAAGGATTCACCTTTTATCATGTGTCATGTAGCCCTTCAACAGAAATGTGTGTGTTTAGTTAGCTAGTCTCAGAGAGCACACAAGGCTGACTGGAGACAGTCTAACTAAGACAAGGCAAGGCCTGTCCTAGGAGCTCCTTCAGTATTTCATTGAAGATTTCCTTCAAGTTGTCTTTCTGTGTTAAGACAATGATTCGGAGTCGAGCACACACAGAAGCCACATTAAAGGAAGCCACTAATACAGAAGGTCTGGAGGCCCCAAGGAGACAAACCTTTGCAGGATTAAAGCAGTCCTTGGGTCACCTACATGGTACATCACTGAGATCAGTCCTTGGGTCACCTACATGGTACATCACTGAGATCAGTCCTTGGGTCACCTACATGGTACATCACTGAGATCAGTCCTTGGGTCACCTACATGGTACATCACTGAGATCAGTCCTTGGGTCACCTACATGGTACATCACTGAGATCAGTCCTTGGGTCACCTACATGGTACATCACTGAGATCAGTCCTTGGGTCACCTACATGGTACATCACTGAGATCAGTCCTTGGGTCACCTACATGGTACATCACTGAGATCAGTCCTTGGGTCACCTACATGGTACATCACTGAGATCAGTCCTTGGGTCACCTACATGGTACATCACTGAGATCAGTCCTTGGGTCACCTACATGGTACATCACTGAGATCAGTCCTTGGGTCACCTACATGGTACATCACTGAGATCAGTCCTTGGGTCACCTACATGGTACATCACTGAGATCAGTCCTTGGGTCACCTACATGGTACATCACTGAGATCAGTCCTTGGGTCACCTACATGGTACATCACTGAGATCAGTCCTTGGGTCACCTACATGGTACATCACTGAGATCAGTCCTTGGGTCACCTACATGGTACATCACTGAGATCAGTCCTTGGGTCACCTACATGGTACATCACTGAGATCAGTCCTTGGGTCACCTACATGGTACATCACTGAGATCAGTCCTTGGGTCACCTACATGGTACATCACTGAGATCAGTCCTTGGGTCACCTACATGGTACATCACTGAGATCAGTCCTTGGGTCACCTACATGGTACATCACTGAGATCAGTCCTTGGGTCACCTACATGGTACATCACTGAGATCAGTCCTTGGGTCACCTACATGGTACATCACTGAGATCAGTCCTTGGGTCACCTACATGGTACATCACTGAGATCAGTCCTTGGGTCACCTACATGGTACATCACTGAGATCAGTCCTTGGGTCACCTACATGGTACATCACTGAGATCTGGTCTGGTGATTATCATGCTTGTCTATCCGTGGTGGTGTGGGACCAGTCTACCCAGAGATCAGAGAAGTGGGGAAGGGACTGTGCCAAGCACAGCCTGGAGAGAGAGAGAGAGAGAGAGAGAGAGAAGAGAGAGAGAGAGAGAGAGAGAGAGAGAGAGAGAGAGAGAGAGAGAGAGATGGAGAGAGACAGAGAGATGGAGAGAGAGATGAAAAGAGACAGAGAGAGAGCGAGAGAGAGAGATGGAGAGAGAGAGAGAGAGAGAGAGAGAGAGAGAGAGAGAGAGAGAGAGAGAGAGAGAGAGAGAGAGAGAGAGAGCAAGAGAGAGAAAGAGGCCCCTGCAACATATCTGCTGAAACCCAGACAAGTTGCTATGGAAATATAAATCAAACCATGACAACAGCGCCCCAAATCATACACTGTTACATTGCGTCACACTAATTATCTTATTTAAATTATAAAATTCCCCCTGCCTGATTTGATGACTGCTAACACCCTGACAAAGGGAATAGGGGAGGGGTTTGATTCAAACATTTAATCATATAACTGCTTATAGTGGAAACCAAGAAAAACATTCAGAGGAAATGACTCCAGCTATTGCTTTCGGAACATATCTGTCTTTATGAGCCAATTATCACCTAAAGAGGCTAGCACAGACACAGCAGTCGCTGAACTAATGACAAACATTAACGGTGGTAACTTTTCCAGCATCCCTATAGTTGTACTGCTCCGTGCTTAAGCGATATACATTAAGACATCCTTTACCTCAGGACAAGCATCCACTATGAAGGGGATTGCAGACAGAAAACAACCTCTCTTATTTCGTTTGTTCGGTTTTTTTGCAGTTATTCTAGTTTCCATACTTTAAACTGTATCAGGGCACTGTTCCAGTAAAGTTGAAGTAGTTTTTGCTTTACTTCTGTGCAACCATTGGCTTTAGCCTTAGTCCATCCCATTACCAACACAGACGACTGATTCTGTGTGCTTGGACAGCTGCAGCAACCAGGGTGGATCACTGCGGTCATTTGCATCAAAGCGTGAACGTGTACAGTTTTTGTATGAGGTCAACCATTGTTTGTCCCAAGAAGTGACTCATCTCATAAAAGAATTGCACTTTGTTTTCCAATTCTGTACCATTCTGAACCTCAAGCCCCAACCCCCTTGTCGGAGCTGTTAAGCTAACACGCTTTTAGGAAAGACAAATTACATTAGCCTTTCAAAAATCACCCAAAACAAGCAATTAAAGAAAAAGCGACCACATTGAGCTTTGTAACACTGCAATAGGTGACAGAAGTAGTTCAAACTGCCTTCTCCAGATGGGATACATTACAATTTATCGGGCTGGAGACTGTGTGTGTGTGTGTAGGTGTGTGTGTGTGTGTGTAGGTGTGTGTGTGTGTGTATGTGTGGTGCTGAGACCTGGAGACTGTTTACAGTAGTAAATGTGGTCTGTCTCAAGAGGGCCTCTTGGTTAGTGTGTGTGAGTGGGACTCCTGTCAGCCTGGGCAGTGGGAAGGAGAGCTGGCTGAGAGCTGCTGTATTTCACAGAGGAGAAACACGTCTCTCTGGAGGGTCTCACTGGGTTCACGGCCTGACGCAATCCAAGGATCAAACTTGTGCAATGAAAACCGGTGACGGGGTTGCCAGGTTTGACAAACGAACAGACTCCCTTCCACCGGCTCAGAGACATCTCTCTAGCCTTCTGATTTGAGGGCTGCTTAATCCAATGTACTACTGGAAGGGGGTTTGGATTCAGCAGGGTACCCTGCTGCCAGCGAGTCTGGAGTCTCCTTCCATCTGGTACGCACACTGAGAGCAGCAGCGGCTCCAAACCCCCTTATTTGGTCCGTAAAAGAGCCGTAAAAAGCTTTTCCAACACTTGGTTTGGATAATTAAACAAAGGTATCGCCGTCTCCACCGAGGTCCCTTTATTAGCAGCATGTGAGTGTCTGTGGTGCCCCAGCGCGGGCCTGCCTGTGATGTCTGCTTGGAGGAAAGGCCTTATAGGCTACATCAATACGGCAGCGGGACCGTGGCCCCCCGTCGCACGGGGGAGTCCGCACGCTACACGGCCACGGAACACTGCCGTGTGCATTTCTCTAAACTCTGAATATGCGGTCGAGGTGTATCGAAATTCGAACGTAGCCCTATCAGAAATAGCAATGGGGAATATTCTATTCCCAGAGTCCCTGGGGAGGTTTGCAAAACGATGCCAGGAGATCCCTAATTAGGTGTATCACTTTGTTCAACTGTCTCAGTCATTGTGTAAAACGGGAATTCTCTGTAAAGAAGGATCATTTCGGCTCAGGACTGTCCTAATAGCTGGATGATTGAGGCGGTTTTCACCCTCTCTTTCACATGGTAACTGATGAGGGGTAAAGTGATCCGGGTTGTTTGGTGACGGACGGAGGGATGGAGGGAGGGAGGAATCTAGAGATGGAGGGACGGAGAGAGGACACTCACGGGGCTCGACACCTGAGACGCGCTCTCACATTCCTGCTCTCGCCCCATTGTCGTCTCCACCCCAGGCAATGGACCTGCTCCAGATGGTGCACGAACACACACACACACACACGCAGGCAGATATTGGCACACTTAAACACACTTAAACACACAGAGGAGTATCACACACTCAACCCTGAAAGATTCAGTTAATATTACATCTTGCATGAAATATGTGGAAGCTGTTGAGCCAGCGGTGACAGAGCACATTCTGCAGTACTCACAGGAGACGTCCGGCACTGCGCTCGGCGGTTTGACTGCTTCTTCAGGCCTTCCGTCTGTCACACTGTCCCCCTGCAGCCTGCGACAGAGGACACAACAGCACACATCAACCTCCACACATACAGGGGCAGTGGTGGAACCCAAACTGTTGTTTATCCACTGGTTTGACCCCAAACTCAAATTTCAGCTCTGTATTTTTCCATGGTTTAAAGCTAGAGTCCCAGTACTGTATATGTAGTGCCAGTGTGTGAGGTGAAAGTGAGAAGAGAGGCAGGGGTTGAGTCTCTCCCTCTTACACAACATGAGGCAGAAGTCATGTGACCCAGGAAAGGTATTGCAGATGGTAACATAGGGGACAGCTTAGAGATGTTCACCCTATCACAGCATCGGGAACCACGGTCAGATGGAATCTGATTGGCAGAGAAGCCCTCACCACCAGATCCTCAAGATCCTCCAAGTGATATAAAATCAAGAACATCAATAGAATGAAATCTTAGCAAATACCCTGATGAAATGCCACTGACCTTAGTTTTAGGGGACTAGACAAGGATGCAGATAATCCTGCCAACTGCTATATGAAAACATTACCCTGCAGTTTCCCGATGGTCCACAATCGGAACGATTATGCATCGTCCTCAGTTCCAAACCCTCATGGTCCCTACCAGATCTATCTGCCTTGAGGAGAAAGGGGAGCTTGTTGGGAAAGATTTGACAGTCTCCTTTTGTGCTGTTAAAGGATTTAGGGCTCTCAGAGATGGGAAAGCATACTGTGGGCAAAAGACAAACTGTTATCGAAATGCTTTATTAACTGGAATGCAAACTAGCAATCTGTCGTCCATTTTGCGGTCAGTAGATGGTGAGGTCACACAGCATTTTCTCTGCGCTTTCCTTGCCGACAAACGAACTTGCATACTGCACATACTTTTTGCATCAGCAGAATTTCTTTTTCAAGAGTATATATTTAGAGACTGTAAATCCCACTATGTATCCTGTTTAAGTCGACACTACTCCAGTTGTGAATATAGCCTTTGCGCTTTTTTCCATGTCAACATAATAACCGTCAACCAAAAGACAAAGGAAAAGCCATCCGTGTTGTGTTAATGGAGGGGGGGGGGGTGGTGTTCCCCTTACCATCACATACCTACATGACAAATCGAAAACCAAAGTGGTGCTTTTCAACGTCGTCAGCAAGACCCCACTGAATAAAGCCCAGAGCCAGTGACCCTTAGAACATCCCTGCATCCAATCAGCATCGAGTCCCTACTCACCACCATTCCCCCCCACTGCATTCCATGTATGAAAACAATTAATATAATGAGGCCTGGAGGTCTGGTGGACGAGAGAGGGGCTCTGCTCTGCTTGTGGGGCTGGGCCGACGGGCCCTCGAGGGCTGGGTAGACAGAAGGGACAAGTCCTGGGTTGGTGTCTGGGACGTGTTTGCTGTGGAGGTTTTTGCGGCCGGGAGCGCAGGGCCGTTAAGGGAAGCAGCCGGGGTCTATAAAGACGGGAGGTGAAGGGTGAGGCTAACCACAGGGACATGCCCGCAGCACGGAGGCTGCACAACACACAACACTTCACACAGGCTGGCAGCGACGTCCGGGGGAGGAAACAGGCCTTTTCCTGCCCTGAACACACAACACACACACACACAAGCTAAATATGCACACACAACACATTAAAGCATGTACACCACAAAAAGACAGGGACCCACAAGTTTTAGGTTGGTGAGGTGACACGGTCTGGCCTCTCTGGACACAACGCCTCCACAGCAACATCTGAAGGCTTCCTCCTCACCACATGAGGAGCGCAAGACGGACTCGTCTCCTGAGAACAAACACAGAAGCTACGGGCAGCTACGGGGCCTGATCACAGAGGACCGTGTGCTGTGAGGAAGTGTCACTGCAATCCAGCACCAAACGTG
Source organism: Osmerus mordax (assembly GCF_038355195.1). Taxonomy (NCBI): domain Eukaryota; kingdom Metazoa; phylum Chordata; class Actinopteri; order Osmeriformes; family Osmeridae; genus Osmerus; species Osmerus mordax. The sequence continues at coordinate 14,364,015 of NC_090064.1, forward strand.
ACAAACCCATCCCCACAGCCTAATGCATTCATACCCCTCCATGCCATGGGAGTGAACAGATGTTTCTTGAACACACCTTCCAGACACCATGGGTGTGGGTGATGGGGTAGGGAACAGAAGGCTGAACCCCCCCCCCACACACACACACGCACACACACGCACACACACACACACACAGCTCTGCTAGCACAGGGGCCCCACAGGGCTGAGGCACGGCGAGGTGAGGCCTGTACATGAATAAACACCCTCGCCGGGGAAACCGAGATTTGTCACCTCTGTGCTGCAGGTGTGGATTAGAACGTCATCTACTCTGTGACGAGAGGGGGACAACACGGCGGCTTGGTCCCATTTCTATCGCTAGATCCTTAACGGGTCCGTCCTCATTATCACGTCTGGCAACTACACATCCGAACATCTTTTTATCAGAACAAGTTCACAGCAGTACGGCCCATGGTTTAGTGTGGTATTTGTCCGATGAAAAGTTCATAACACAATAGGAAACCCTGTCTGTTTGTCTGAGTGGGGAAGGGTATGTGAGGAATGTCTGTCGAACCCTCTAATTTTAGGAGAGAAGCTCTCTGTCACACAAAGACCCAGTCACCCCAGGTCTCCCCCCCTCCCCCGACACACACACACACACACACACACACACACACACCACAGCGGTATGACCGTGAGGACAGCGTGTGTCCTGCAGACATGCCGGTGAAGGGAAGACTGTGAAGGCAGAGGGTCAGAGGTCAAGCAGCATGGACAGACAGAGTCTGCTTCACAAAGGCTTTACAGTGTGTGTTTTAACACACCGCCTCAATGGGATTCCCAGAAAGCCCATCAAATCTGCCCCCCCCCCCCCTTCCCCCCCCTCACACCGAAATCTGCTCTCCCCACAGGACACCCCCTAAACCAAGCCTCCCCGGAGGCCTGCATGTGTGGAGAGGACCAGGCTGGGCCTGGACACTTGCTCTGTGTGTGTGGGGGGTGCGTTTTTGTGGGTTTGTGTGGCGTGTGTGAGAATGCCTATATCTGCTTGTGTGTGTGTGTGTTTGAATAACACCCATATAATAGAGGCCATGCTTTAAACATAAAACCCAAAAGTCCAAAGTTTGTCCAGAGCAGTGATGTGTCTCCTCACCAAACAGCAGTTTGAAAGGCTGGGGCTCGATCGCCAGTGAAGCAAAGGGAGGACTTGGTGGTTAAGTTAAAGAGGACGGAGCAAGAATTTGGCGTGAACAGGAGGCAGGAGAGGGGAAGAGAGGCAGGAGAGGGAAGAGGAGGGCAGGAGGAGGGGAAGAGAGGCAGGAGAGGGAAGAGAGGCAGGAGAGGGAAGAGAGGCAGAGAGGGAAGGAGAGGCAGGAGAGGGGAGGAGAGGGCAGGAGAGGAGCAGGAGGCAGGAGAGGAAGGAGAGGCAGGAGAGGGAAGAGAGGCAGGAGAGGGAAGAGAGGCAGGAGAGGGGAGGAGAGGCAGGAGAGGGAGGAGAGAGGCATGAGAGGGAGGAGAGGCAGGAGAGGGAAGAGAGGCAGGAGAGGGAAGAGAGGCAGGAGAGGGAAGAGAGGCAGGAGAGGGAAGAGAGGCAGGAGAGGGAGGGAGAGGCAGGAGAGGGAAGAGAGGCAGGAGAGGGAAGAGAGGCAGGAGAGGGAAGAGAGGCAGGGAGAGGGAGGAGAGGCAGGAGAGGAGCAGAGGCAGGAGAGAGGAAGGAGAGGCAGGAGAGGGAAGAGAGGCAGGAGAGGGAAGAGAGGCAGGAGAGGGAGGAGAGGGCAGGAGAGGGAAGAGAGGCATGAGAGGAAAGAGAGGCAGGAGAGGGAAGAGAGGCAGGAGAGGGAAGAGAGGCAGGAGAGGGAGGAGAGGCAGGAGAGGGAAGCAGAGGCAGGAGAGGGAGGAGAGGCAGGAGAGAGCAGAGACAGGAGAGGAAGGAGAGGAAGGAGAAGCAGGAGAGGCAGGAGAAGCAGGAGAGGCAGGAGAGGCAGGAGAACCAGGAGAGGCAGCAGATGTCTTGATCTGTCCTGTGAGAGAGACACTTCACAGCACTAAAGACCGGGCCC
>NC_090064.1:14366253-14403637 GCF_038355195.1 Osmerus mordax
GCATCTTAACACCACCTCCCATACCCCCCCCCCCCCTTTTCTCTCACTTGCTCAAAACTCTCTCTCTCTCCTCAATCTTCCACCCCCACCTCTCTCTGTCTCCCGGGCCCTGTCTCTCTGTTCGTGCTTAAACATACAGCTGTTGTTCCCGGTGGGGCTGAGGACCTAAGCTGCTTCCAGGTTCAACACTGGGCCCTCGTCCACAAACACACACCACTATCACATGATCAGGTATCATGCCATTTATTTTCGGCTTGAAGGCACAGTAAACGATGCACGTTAGCACGAGCGAGAGGGACGCAGTAACACAATAATGGCAAACAGCACTCACTTCAATAACAAGGCTGAAGGGTAGGAGGGAGACTGCTTGAGGAGGAAAGGCTTCCAGGGTTTTCTGTCACAGGACAGATGACGGTTTTGTAAAATATGAATAAAGATTAAAGAGAGAAATCAAATCAGTCACAAGTTTTCAGTTCTGAGCTCATCTTTGAGCGATAAAACATATGGTAGCAGTTTCCCTGTTGTGAGAAGGAACACAATGTTTGCTCTGGTCTCCTTTGCTGATCAAATATTGTCGTCAAGCATGTTGCTGTCTGGAACGTTTGATTGGATAAATTTGTTATTCCGACATTAGTCTTTTGTGTTTTTTGTTTATGTTCATTCCAAAGAATTTGAAACATTTGACAACAAGCTTTCAATTACTGGACATGATTCCTATCACTGCCTGTGTGTGTGTGGATGCCTGTATGTGTACGAGGTAAACACTGAGACACATAAAACACACACTGATTCTTTTCCCTCCAGCATCATATTACTGACCTTTTGGCTGGAAAGAGAAACAGGCTCGCACCTTGAAACAGGAGAACTCATGACTAATCACCAGGATTAGAGGAGAGACACTCATCCAGTGAGAAAATGCTCTCTTCCATCCATCATTCACTCTCCATCCATCCTCCATCCATCCTCCATCCATCCTCCATCCATCCTCCATCCATCCTCCATCCATCCTCCATCTATCCCCTACTCATCCACCTACCTTTCCTCCATCCACTTAATCTATATTCCATCCATTCTCTATACGTCAGCATGATCCCGCACTAAACCCTCCTCTAAATGTAACTCCTCTAACCAGTCTGTCTGTCTTCAAACATGTCTGTCTCTCTTCTCATCTGTCTGTCTCTCCTCTTATCTGTCTGTCTCTCCTTTCACCTGTCTGTCTCTCCTCTCACATGTCTGTCTCTCCTCTTACATGTCTGTCTCTCCTCTTACATGTCTGTCTCTCCTCTTACCTGTCTGTCTCTCCTCTCATGTCTGTCTCTCCTCTTACCTGTCTGTCTCTCCTCTTACCTGTCTGTCTCTCCTCTTATCTGTCTGTCTCTCCTCTTATCTGTCTGTCTCTCCTTACACCTCTCTGTCTCTCCTCTTATCTATCTGTCTCTCGTCGAACCTGTCTCTCCTCCTCCTACTTGTAATCGTTTAAAGGAAGATGGTTGTACGTATGTATGGTGAGTTCACAACAGTGTCAACCAACTGATGCTTCTGTGTTCGGCACACCCAGGTGCTCCTCCGGGTTTTCAAAATAAAAGTCTCAGATATACCAAAACTAAAGCAACATGAATACTATACTGTACCAGCTGCAGCAGGAGCTCCATTGAAGGTAATTCCCCTGAAAATGTGTGACTAATATGCTTGGCCCTGCGGAGCCTGGTGACCTTGATGTGCAACAGTACAAGTGACTGTTTGGGTTAGGGACAGCCCCATGGGCTGGTGTGTGAGTGGTGTGACTGGGAAAGCCTGTGCTTCTGTAATGTAATGGCCTTAAGCGTGGTCATATTAGATGTCCTATTCATGAGTACAGAGAAACGGGGGTTGGGGGAGAGAAGGGAGAGGAGGAGGGGGAGGGTGGGGGAGGTAGGGGGTCAGGGCCAGGTTGAGCGTTTACCGGCCGTGGGAATGGCTCAAGTTCAGCCTGGCTCCTCCCACCCTTGTTCTTCTAACTCTCTATTCCTCTTTGAGCCTCTTCCTCTCTCCTTTCATCTCTCTCTTGGGCTGGAGGATGGAGGACCCCTGGTTGGGTTTCTGTGAGGTGTGAGACTTGTCACTTGGGTGTTCATTTCTCATATTTATTTGGGTACCGTAAGTCCTGATGCTGTGCACGTTTAGGAACCACATTACTCAGACAAACCTCCGCCCTGCTCAAAACACAAATCAGTCTATGAATCATTTTCATACTTCTACATCAGGTTCCCTTCTTTCCTTGCTTGCTTCCTTCCTCCCCTCCTTATACACAAAGAGAGAGATACCTCTCGCTGTCTGGAGAGCTAAAGAGAACGAGAAGCAGAGACGAGCAGATTAGCAGAGATAGAGAGACAAAGAGAGAAAGGTATACCGTATCTCATCTCAGAAACATGCAGGTAAACATAAACAGGAAGCTTAGCGGAGAAGCACAAGGCTAGATGACCGGATCCTATCACAAAGAGCCGTTACGGCAAATAAACCAAGCCGAGCATGACATCATGGCGTGCTAGAGACAGCAGCCTCACCCTCCAAGCCGGTATCTATGGAATTACTCTGTAGCTCAGCAGCAGACTGACAGCCAGGGGGAGAAAACTGGACAATCCCATCATCTGAGCCTCAGTCTCTCTCTGTCTCTCTCTGTCTCTCTCTGTCTCTCTCTGTCTCTCTCTGTCTCTCTCTGTCTCTCTCTGTCTCTCTCTGTCTCTCTGTCTCTCTGTCTCTCTCTCTCTCTCTCTCTCTCTCTCTCTCTCTCTCTCTCTCTCTCTCTCTCTGTGTGTCTGTCTGTCTGCTCTCTCCCTGGGGCCCTGCCACAGCCAGGACAGAGGAACTGAATGAGCTCATCCTAATTAGTCCTACAGGACGGTTACTGGGGTGTGTGTTTGTGAGGGGTGTGTGCAGGAGTGTGTGTGTTTGTGAGGGGTGTGTGCAGGAGTGTGTGTGTGTGTGTGTTTTTCACACAGTTCTATGCCAGATTTGTATTTTATATGGGCTTGAATCTGCTTGTCTCACCAGAGTACCAGTGCTGGAGCCAGCAGAGGACTCCGGGGTGGGGCGGAGTGGGGTGGGGCGGGGCGTCCGTCCATCATGTGTTTGACAGCAGGCTGAACCGCCATGTGGAGACCCTACCCTGGCTCTCACTGGGCCCTATCAGATCATTCCTCTCAGTCTGCCCCAGGAGGGGTGGAGGGGGCCTGAGTGATTGATCTCTGTGTCAACATCACAGAGACATTAACGGCGTCTGTCAGAGGAATAATGGATCTTTAGAAGAAACATGACTTTCAGCATCAGGTGCAAGAGCTCACTTACCGATAGCTGTGAAGGGACGCGTAAAGAGGCAACTCCCAGGAATAGCAGCCTCCAAGTTTTCCACCCCTCGTAAAAAGAGTTTCTGTGTGCACAGGGTGTGTGTGTGCGTGTCCCCGTTGTGTACAATATGTGTGTGTAGCGAGAAGTCGTTTATTAGTACAGAAACACACATGGCTGACTGTGTATAAGTGTGAGCTCCACAGGTTAACGATGCAGCACACGGGGGCACCGGGGCATGCAGCCTCCCACACAATGCCCCTGCGGTACGTTTACACAGCGAGTCCCGGGAGCCCGCCGTCTCCTCCTCCTCACCCCCGCACTACGTCACGTTGGCCGGCCTCCGTCTAGACACAACAAACGTCTGTCCTCACTCAGCCATTTGTCAGAGGGGCACATTTCCACTCGCTCAGTGCGACGCAACCATGCGTGTTCCCCGCGTCAAACGATGAGACGAGCCTGATAAATAAAGCTGAGAGGCGGCGAGGCGGGGGGACGGAAACTATGCGAGCGATGCGACGCCAACAAAAGGAACGAACGATTGAGGAATTCCATCCAGCAATTACTCTCTCAGTCACACCAAAGCAAAGCGAAGCAAGGCCGCGGTCGTGCCGTAGACAGGAGAGAGAGAGAGACTCTGGGCAAGTGTTTGTGTGCACGCTCTCCAAGTTTCCACGTAATTTGATGTCGTTCAGATAGAGACTGACTGACTGTCTCCGCACCAGGGAGTGCAACGAGAGCTGAAGTCATAATTAGTACATTCATCTCACAAATAACTTAATATACACCTTCCGAGATGACGTGTTGACAGACATATAGGGGAGTATCGTCTTAACGCGCTCCCACACGCGATGAGGACACACCCGCGTCTCTCACAGTTCATCATCCATCGCACACAGTCCTGTCTTCAGGGTGGTGAGTTATTATCTACCATCAGAGTGAAATAATTGAACTACCATCCCTTGTTAAGTGCTGGAAGCACTGGGCTTACTAAATCTGGGTGTCTGTGAGGTAATGTAGAGCATACTGGAGCAGTCTCTCCTCACTAAACTCGAGCCTTTGGAACCCACACTTACATGTGGGGAGACAGGCTGCTGACACGCACGCACACACACACACACGGATTACACCGACTAACACCAACATGAAGGCGTTCGTTCGCACACACAAACATGTACGCACACACACGTGTAGGCACACGCACACACACATCGGCGAGGCCTCACACACAGACGTACACGCTGCTGGCATGTGTGTTTCATTAGGGGCGCTCTGCGGTTAGTCCTCACACAGACAGCTTTGATGTGACTGGGGACCGAGACGCATTTGTTTGGCTTTGTAATAATAAAGAAAACAATATTCCAACTTACATTTTGTAATTACGTCTCAGCTTTCAATTGTGCTGCTGCCACCCCTCCCCTCCCCTCCCCCCCCCCCCCCCACACCCCCACCCCATCCCTACCCCGCTGCCACCCCTAAAAATGTGTGTCTGTCAGACTGACTCCAAACCTCACATCTTATTCAGCACTGAAACTGATCAGATTCAGATGGTGACACACTTGAGCGGGGAACATCACAAGACCCGACCCTTGGAAAGTCTTATCACAGCCCTCGCCACAGACCGATCTCTCTATCCACTCTCTAAAGACAGACTGCAGGGAGAAAGACAGTACCATCCAAACTGATGTCAAGTGATGTTTTAATGCTTGCTGCCTATTGGCAGTTACACCACATTGATGTAAATCTTCTCAAACAAAATGCAGTTTTAGTCATGATGTTTCGCTGTGATAAACATGCATTCAGCAATAGCTCATTGTGAAAAAGAGGGCCACCATGGTAGCTTAGTAACTCAACAGGCTGGAAACCATCATACGTACCAGACCCAATACTGCCATCTACAGGTCAAGAGGAAGTGCTCTACAAAGACGTCAAAGTCGCAGACCTAACTGTCTCTCAGAAAAAGAAAGACACGTGTGGAAATACACTTTTTATGGGGGGTTTTATGGAGAGAAAAAAAAAAGTGTCTTTCACCTCAGAGATAGAGAGTAGGGTTGCCAGGTTGACGTAGTTGTGAGTTAAACCCCCCCACTGAGCTCATCACATCCATCGGATCATAGATCACGTCACTGTGATCATGGCTGTTTGTGATAAACACATAGATACCGCACCTTTCCATACTCATGCACACGTAAACACACGCATCTACTGATTAGGCAATAATGACCTCATGAAGACTATAACTCACTGTGCTGATCTGCATGGGGCGACTGTCAGACTCATTCATTAGGAGACAGAAAGGAGCCTCGATGCTTCTCGCGTACATACCTGAGAAGTGATACGATGTTTTCTTTAACATCATAAGTCATACAAAGTCAGATGAGCATCATAAGATCTACGTAGGGCCAATTAACTGCTTCTGTGAACAATAGAGACACACATCATCAGTCCATGTAAAGGCCTTCAGGCAGCTGTGTGTTTACCTCAAAAGACAACAGTTTCAGAACTGTACAGGGACCATAACATGATTAGTGCGTTGAGACTCTGAACTAGTTTTGCCTCTCAGCTCATCTCCCCTAGTTCTTAACTCCTCCTCTTTCCCTCACTTTATTCTTTCACAGAAATTAATGTATCAGTTGATAACCACAGAAATGACTTATGTCAGCTTTATTCTCTGATCACAGTAATTTACTTGCCTATCAGTAATTGCTTCCAGTACTACCACTGCAATTTACCTCTCGATTAACTTGTCCATCTGCACATGTCGACTTTAACAGGCTTCATAATGGGAACCCTCAGTCTTTTACTGGGGACATTTTTATCCCATCAGCCTACATAACCTTCTGCAACGCTCCCGCCCTGCCAAGCCTATACTTTATATGAAGGATTTAGTGTGGCAGTAACTCACAGCACCAACATGCATGCTCTCATCCACCCTCTCCTCTCGTTCTACTCTCCTCACTGTGCATGCAACCAAAAAAACAAAAAAACTTGCCGGCAATACTCCTCCGATGTTGTTTGTTTGCATCGCTGTTGCCAGGGGTGACTGTTGTGTCTCTGGGTGTCAGAGCAGGGGGCTGTCGGGGAGAGGAAGAGCAGGAGGAAGGAGGGGGGGGGGCCTGGCGTCAGGAAGTAGAGCTTGAGGTGTCTGCCAGGGCTGGCAGTCTCGAGCAGGAGGCACAGAACAAAAGACTAAGCTGGATGTGCAGCAATCAGACAAAGTATAGTACTCTCTCTGTCTGTGTGTCTCTCTCTGTCTCTCTCTCGATCTCTCTCGATCTCTCTCGCTCTTTCTTTCGCTCTCTCTCTCTCTCGCTCTCTCTGTCTCTGTCTCTCTCTCTTTGTCTTTGTCTTTGTCTTTGTCTCTGTCTCTCTCTCTCTCTCTCTCTCTCTCTCTTTGTCTCTCTCTCTGTCACTCTCTGTCTCTTTGTCTCTCTCTCTATCTGTCTCTCTCTGTCTCTCTCTCTCTTTGTCTCTCTCTCTCCGTCTCTCTCCGTCTCTCTCTCGCTCTCTCTGTCTCTTTGTCTCTCTCTCTCTTTGTCTCTCTCTCTCTCCGTCTCTCTCTGTCTCCGTCTCTCTCTGTCTCCGTCTCTCTCCGTCTCCGTCTCTCTCCGTCTCCGTCTCTCTCCGTCTCCGTCTCTCTCCGTCTCCGTCTCTCTCCGTCTCCGTCTCTCTCCGTCTCCGTCTCTCTCCGTCTCCGTCTCCGTCTCTGTCTCCGTCTCTGTCTCTCTCTCTCTCCGTCTCTGTCTCTCTCTGTCTCTCTCTCTCTCTGTATTGCTCTCTCTCTGTATTCATCCTGCCTCTCTTTATCTCTGCCTATCTCTCTCTGAACATCACACACGCACACACGCACATGGACAGACACACACACATCACACTTGATCATGAGATCAAGCTAGCAGTAGGCTCCTACTAATTGAAACCTAGCTGGAGATGAAGGGAACAGCCTGAGCTGCTGGGAAGTGGATTTTTCCTCTTTAAGCTCAGATAGAGACATCATTAGAACAGACTGGCAGACCTGCTTTAGTGAAATAACCTAAACTGTCTGAAAGAATTCACGTTCAACAACAACAAAATTCCCTCTCTACCTCTCCAACAAATGAATCAATACATGATGTCCATGTGCGTCAGACAATGTACTGGAAGGAAGCGCATGCCAGGGAAAACAATGGTGCACACACACACACACACACAGTCCTGCACACAACAAACACACACACACATACACCAATCCCACCTTCAGAGAAAGGACGAATGTTGTGGGTATTAGAGATCAGACCGTGTTACAATGTCCTCCCCATCCCCTCCTGTCATCCTGGATCACCCAGAGAGAGGAAAGGTAAACCAGCACGCCTTTCTCCAGTTTCAGGACCCACTCTGGGGTGAGACCCAGCACAAAGGGGGTCTGATGACTCATAAGGGGGGGGGGGGGGGGGGGGGCTGTCACATCCACAAGATCTCTGCTACCCTAAGATCCTGTGTGTGTGTGTTCTGCAGGTTGATACCAGCCAAGGATGACTTCAGCAGTCATCTGCAATCCCTGCCGTCTCTCTCCTGCCTCCCAGTGGACAGTCTCCAATATGTTCTGTACAAAAAGTAACCGAGTAAATCCTCCTTCTCCTCCAACATGTTCACTCCTCGCCCAGAGGAGCGGAGACGATGGTCTGGGATCCACAACGCAGGACGTGCTCCTCCTCATCAGCACAAGTGTGCTCACTTGGGCTTCGTTAATTTCTCTAAAGAATGTTTACAGACACAACAGGCAGGCTTACAGCCAATTAGGAGACATCCTGAGCAGAGCCCCAAGCCGCCGGCTCTGTATGCTTTACTGACAGAGCGTCGAATACAGGAGAAAACTGCTGCCGTGCAGTGGACACATGTTCAGTCTGGAATGAGTTGTGTGATTGCCCGTTCATGATCCATAATACTGGTAGACAACACAACGGTGTGTGTGCATGTGTGTGTGTGTTTGCAGAGAGTGGAAGGAGAGTGGACTAAGGCCACCAGTAGGCCAGCCTGCATCATACAGGTAGCAACTCTCTAAAGAACCCACCCGGGGAAAACTCAACACATGCAATACCATATACAGACACTAGAGGTCCTCCTAAGATGGCTTATTCAACAGTGCCTTGACGGTAAAGGCCACAGAACATGAACTAGATGAGTCCAGCCTGCTCTGCTCAGACCTGGTCTAACCTGCTCTGCTCTGCTCAGACCTGGTCTAACCTGCTCTGCTCAGACCTGGTCTAACCTGCTCTGCTCTGCTCAGACCTGGTCTAACCTGCTCCTCTGCTGCAGAGCCTCCAGTGAGGGACATGAACTTCTCTGGCTCCATCTCAGAGCAGAGCTTGGGGACAGGCCTTCTGAGGGGAAACTGACAAGCCTACACTGCATCAGTCCGTCTCCTGCTGCGGTGGATTGGAGGGCAACCCACCAGAGGAGTACATTTACATTTACATTTAGTCATTTAGCAGACGCTCTTATCCAGAGCGACTTACAGTAAGTACAGGGACATTCCCCCGAGGCAAGTAGGGTGAAGTGTCTTGCCCAAGGACACAACGTCAGTTGGCATGACCGGGAATCGAACTGGCAACCTTCGGATTACTAGTCCGACTCCCTCACCGCTCAGCCACCTGACTCCCCGAAGTACACTTCACCAGCCTCAGACCTCGCTGCCAGGGCCACGCTCCCACTGGGGGATCTAAGGCCTTACTCACCAGTGAAGACCATATCTATCAAAATCAGCCTAATATGCTGTCTTGTTGGTTTGTCTGCCTAGAGCTGTTACAAGGAAACCTGGGCACAGGAGGGAGATAAAAACGTACAGGTTGCAAAGTAACACTTTACATTTACTCATGGAAGCCCACAATAGCAGGTCCCTGCCAACTGAGACCCCTATGAATCTTATTCCAATTTCACTGCATTAGCACCACCCCTGTGTGTGCTAGTTCAACAGCGACAGCTTGTGAATCCTAGCTTTCAGAGCTAAGGCTGCTGTATGGATGAATCCATGTACAGCATGTATTCATCTTTTACGAATGAGACACTAGTACCGTTCCAATGACTGCATAGCCTTCCTTTAGAACAGCTGAGGTCTAGGTGGTGCTTTTCTATAGCTAATGATAGCTGTGCCAACGAGGAGGGTATAGCCATGCTGGGCTGTGGTGGTGGGTCCTGACACCGTGACATAGATTTGAGGTAGATGGACGGTCAGTGGTGGTGTAATTGGTGCTCTGTGTTCTCTGGGGAGAGGGGTACCTTTTATTTAAAAGGACTTCAGCCACGGCTTGTTTTTACCTGACAGGTCTCAAGGATCAGTGAGAGTTCTACTAATTGTTCTACTAATTGCTCTGGGATAAAGATGACATGAGAGATACAAGTGAGGCTCACTGTGGACTGAAGTGGGTCAGGCTCTGACAGAAGGGGACTTGCCGACGTCGTTCTATAGTCCTCTGCTCTCGTGTGAGATCAAATTTAAAAAGCACAGGTAATCCTTCATGGTTCTGAGGCTGTGAGATTAGAGCTGGTTCATCGGTGTCGGCGTGTGTGTTTCCCCCGTGGCGTGTATCTCTGTGTGACCTTCTATTCCTGAGGTTTTCCGGCCATGGGGATAATCTGATCTCCTCTCCTCTGCTGCTGCCTCCACTGCAGGTGAGGGTTTACAAAATGCTGCCCGCCAGGTAGAGAGGGATATATATATATATATATATATATACAAAGAAAGAGAGAGCGAGAGAAAAACAGACAGACAAACAGAAAGACAGATGGAGGGAGGCTGGCCGGTGTAGAGATGTATGCAAAGGGAGAGAGAAAGGGAGAGGGAGAGACAGAATGAAAGAGATAGACACACACCCAAACAGCATCCCAGACAGCAGAGAGATGATACATACATCTGGAAACAGCTAGAGAGAGCAGTGAGGGTTCACTGCATCTCACAGTCCCATGTTGCTCTGAGTTGTTGTTTGTATTTTTGTCATCATTAACGGGTGAGAACTGAGTACTCACAGAGAACGGCCCCAGAGGAGCTGGAGCGGGTGAGAACAAATTCAATTTGTCAACAGACAATGAGACTGTCTCAGCGGACAGGGTGTTAACCACAGACAGGGTGATAACCACAGACAGGGTGGTTATGACCCTGTCACAAACGCGACTTCAAGTCAGGCACAATATACTTGAGTCATGCATTCACTTGAAGGTTCGTTCATTGGTTCGTGTATTCATGTGGCTGTTTACATGTTCATACATTCTGTCACTATTGTTCATTCATGCTCTCCCAATCTTTTAGCACACACACACACACACACCTGCTGGTGAAGGTGTGTGTGTGAGGGCAGGAAAACAGGTGCCAGTCTCACACTCACACAGAGTGAGTGCTGATACAAGCAGCAAGCGTCTCTTCCACCAGCTGATACCGTGGAGCTAGCTTGGCAGACTGCTCTCAGGCATGATTCCACCCAGGGTTAGTGAAAACAAGATAACACAGCGCAATAGGAATACCTGCTCTAAACACAAGCATTGTTCACCTTTCCTTTTGTGTTTCATAACAGTGAAGCTTCTGCTCTCTCGTTCAAGTAATTTTGTAAGTGTGTGTGTGTGTGTGATAGAGAGAGAGAGAGTGACAGAGAGGATAGTGAACTAAGAAATAATTAATCTTGTGGGAACATTTTCTTGTACCTCACAACTTAAAGTGCTATTTCTAGGGTTTTTAGGGTTTTTTAGGGGTATTGGCTTGGAATTAGGGGTTTGGCAGTGAAATATCGGTCCTCGTTGGGATGGTAAAACAAACCCGAGTGTGTGTGTCTGTGTGTGTACGTGTGTTTACCTTACCTAACAGTTCCATGGCATCGTCCTCATCCTCAATCTCCTCCTCGGTGAGGGAGGGGGCGGAGCTATGGACGGAGTCGAAGGAATCGTGGGACAGCATGGCGGCCAGCAGCTTCTTGTGATGCTGCTGTTGCTCCTTCAGACCCTTCGTCTTCGCCTCCATCTTCAGGCTGGGGGAAACAGGAAGCAGAGGGGTTAGAACAGGAAAGGGAGGGGTTATGACAGGAAGTGGAGGGGAAAACAGGAAGAGGATCTGTGAGATGCCCAACCTCCATGAGAAATACCAGAAAACACACTGGAATAACAAACCTCGCTCATTCAATTTCAGTATTCCTAAACTGAACCAGAAAACAGAGGCGGCACATTATTTTCCTCGGTGGAGCTGCTATTTGACTGCCATCTCTCTCTCCCAGATCTTAGCTGCATATCAGCCCCCCTCTGCACCTCCTCCCACCTGTCAGCCATTCTGCCTCTCAGCTCGTCCTGAGGTAAACAATGGCTCCATTAGAGATGTGTGGCTGTTAGCACCTTCCTGAGCTGATCACCAGGAAGTAGATCCAGCAGAATAATCCCTCCTCAGAGCCCAGCTGAGACATGCAGCCATAATGCAAACCAATCAGCTCGCAGGATGTGTGTCTACTAAAACAACCCGAGGAGAGAGAAGATGTCAGGATATAGACTGAGGTGACTCTAAACAACAATGTCTAGTAGACTAGAAACCCTTCAATTACAAAGGATGAAAAACTGTCAAAACACATAATGTGTTGGACTGAGGTAGGAACTGGGCCCTATTTTCCAGGGCAGATGTAAGGAGGATGTGGTATGTTGTTATTGCCTCAACAGATGCTCATCTTATCTCTGTGATGAACTTCACAGGTTCAGGAAGAATGTGGTCATCATTTCATTTCCCTTGCCCTGTGTCATGTACGACACTGTAGAGGTTTATAGAATCTTGCGTGCTCTTCTGTGGAACAGTTAGGAAAACTAATAGCAGGAGAAGCCAGAACGTAGAAGGAAAAAAACATAAAAAACAAAAAAAATACTTGAGGAAAACAGCTCAATAAGCAATACACAGTAAACATAACACTACCGATTCCCACTCGTCTTGAGAGAAAATTGTTTTCAATCCAGCCCAAAAAAATTGTGAGAAATGAATCTCTATTACTCTCAATTCAACAGTCCCAAGACATAAATCATGGAGGTGAGTTTAGCATCACCAAACACCAGAATAATTTATCTCCATATCCAGGCGGAGAGGGTGTGGATTAGAGCGTTTTAATTGGATGATTATCTCATCGGACAGGTATTTACGGATAGTGGAGGAGATCGGAATGAGAGCTGCTCTCATATCCGGAGCCACTATTTCTATGCTAATGTGATGTTCCAATACGAGGCGGCTAGGAGAGACCGGATGTTCAATTTAAACTTTGTTTTTGCTATTCCAGCAGCCTAGAACATTTTCAGAAAAAAATTGCTGTGCCAGCAGACCTGTCATCTGGTCGTAAACAACCCGGGAGGGGGAACTTCTACATTTACATTTAGTCATGTAGCAGACGCTCTTATCCAGAGCGACTTACAGTAAGTACAGGGACATTCCCCCGAGGCAAGTAGGGTGAAGTGCCTTGCCCAAGGACACAACGTCAGTTGGCATGACCGGGAATCGAACTAGCAACCTTCAGATTACTAGCCCGATTCCCTCACCGCTCAGCCACCTGACTCCTTCTAGACAGTTATGTCACAACACTTTGACCAAATCCTGCCTGTGAAGTCCCATCAACAAGCCCTTAACAGAAGTGCATTCAATCCAAAAGAGATCTTGTGAATTCAGATGGCTCATTATAGATTGATTATCAAATGGCTTTGTCTTTAGTCTGGCAATATTTTCCTGCAGCAGTAGCTCATAATCTCAGAGGAATATCTTCGAAAGGTCTGACTGAGCCCACTCTAAATCATGTTTACACATATCTACCCTTCCACCTCTCTCTCTCTGTCTCTCCGTCTGTCTCTCTCTCTCTGTCTCTCTCTCTGTCTCTCTCTCTCTGTCTCTCTCTCTCTCTGTCTCTCTCTCTGTCTCTCTCTCTGTCTCTCTCTCTGTCTCTCCGTCTGTCTCTCTCTCTGTGTCTCTCTCTCTGTCTCTCTCTCTGTCTCTCTCTCTGTCTCTCTCTCTCTGTCTCTCTCTGTCTCTCTCTCTGTCTCTCTCTCTGTCTCTCTCTCTGTCTCTTTCTCTGTCTCTCTCTCTCTGTCTCTATCTCTGTGTCTATCTCTCTGTCTCTCTGTCTTTCTCTCTGTCTCTCTTACAAACACACACAATTACCTCTCTTTCTTACTCAATTCAATTCAATTCAGCTTTATTAGCATGACAGTCATTTCAACCGTATTGCCAAAGCAAGACACACAATAAGCTCCTTGGGGCTAATTCCCTGTGGGAAGACTTGTCACTCATTAATAATAACAACAATACAAACAATAACAGGAGGTATCAATTCAGATCACGCTAAGATGCTGAGATGCACAGCTCCCTCACTGCGCTCTCTAGCGTTTTCTGTCTGTGTATACTGTATGTCTCTCTCTCTTCATCTCTCTCTTCTGACTATCTGTTTGAGGGAGAGGTATGAGGGAACACATGGAGAGGGCTAGTGCAGACAATCCGACTGGGAGGTCCCACACACCATAATCCATCACAATAACAAGCCCATCCCAGCATGCACCTCTGCCTGATTTCCCCAGAAGCTCCGTTCCCAGTTACCCCGCTCCGCACCTCCGCTCTGCAGCCAATCATCAACTGTAGCTACTGGCTATCCACTAGCCCCTGTCAGCTCTCCCTGTGGCCTGCTCTGCTACAGAGGGATGAGGGGGAGAGAGAGCGGGGTGGTAGAGGATGAGAAATAGCCATGAGCAACGATGCGGTGTGTAACAAATAAGGCCAGGTGGAGGGAAGAGAGAGAGAGAGAGAGAGAGAGAGAGAGAGAGAGAGAGAGAGAGAGAGAGAGAGAGAGAGAGAGAGAGAGAGAGAGAGAGAGAGAGAGAGAGAGAGAGAGAGAGAGAGAGAGAGAGAGAGCCCTTCATCCTAATGCGACAGGCGTGAGGCTACAACAGCAGCGTCTGTGTTTGGGAGTCGGGGTCTCAGTACAGGCAGTGGGACGGACAGCCCAGTCATGCCAGGTTTCCTATTGGCTCCCGGATTTTCGTGCAGAGCTCAGTCGTCACTCACAGCCATGACAGGAGCCAATAACCCCGGCAACACAATTAAGAAGAGAGACGATCAGCAGCCAGCCAAACCCTCCCACGCTTAATGAAACAAGCTCCCGATCCCTGCTACAAGGGAGCGCTGGGTTATTTGGGGGAAGCTGAGTGGAGATGATACAACCACTCGCACACACACACGTACACACACACACACACCTTGTCCACAGGCACACTGTTCTCTATCTCCAAGCTCAGGCCCCTAGCAAAGTGATGTCTCCCAATAATCCGGCTATGGAATAAAATAATGAGGTTAAGCCTGCGTGTGTCCTTTCAGGCCTGTGATTTATGATTTCATATCTGCTCCTCTGTAGTTAGCTGTCCCAAGCTACTAAGCTTCGTCACACACACGTGCACACACACACACACACACACAAACATACATCACCTCCGTCATCACATGGTCACATTCAACAAATTAATACCGTCTCAGCAACATCTGGAGAGAGAGAGGGGGGGGGTGGGGTTGAGCACCTTGTAGTTTTTGCAAACACATACATTTTTCATCTGTTGATTGCTTTCAGCTCACCTCAGAGAGTTGCTATAACAACCTGCCTGATGATGCAGAAACACTTCTTCACAATCAGTAAAAAACAAGTGGAGTATTGTTTTTGTTTGTATACCCAGGTATACTAAAATCAGTTTAGCTTTAGTGGCCAGGAATTGGATCATTTACAGATGTTGGACTGTTATTGAAATATGATGAGAGCAGATTTACACTGGGTCATCCTAAGGCTGCACAGGTCCCTTTCTACATTTCATAAAAAGCTCAGTTACAATTAGCATGGCCTCATGATGCACACACACACACACATTCACAAGCCCACCACGTGAGCACAGACATGCACATGTGCACATACACATGAACACACACACACACACTGACACACATACATTTACATTTACATTTAGTCATTTAGCAGACGCTCTTATCCAGAGCGACTTACAGTAAGTACAGGGACATTCCCCCGAGGCAAGTAGGGTGAAGTGCCTTGCCCAGGGACGGCCGGCACGGCCGGGAATCGAACCGGCGACCTTCTGATTACTAGCCCGATCCCCTAACCGCTCAGCCACCTGACTCCCCGACACACACTTACACACTCACTCACACTCAGTCACTCACCTCTCTGCAGGGCTGTTCTCCCCACTCCCCCACAGCTCGGTCTTGGCCCGGGGGACAGGGGGCTGAAGCATCTCAGCCGCCAGGGGGTCGGGGTCCTGCTCCTCACGGCCCACCCACTCCCCCACCACCCGGGGGCGCAGCAGAGAGTTATACACCCCCAGGTTCTGACAGGAAGCAGGGGGAGAGGAGAGAGAGAGAGAGAGAGAGAGAGAGAGAGAGAGAGAGAGAGAGAGAGAGAGAGAGAGAGAGAGAGAGAGAGAGAGAGAGAGACAGAAAAAGAGAGACAGAAAGAGAGAGAGAGAGACAGATAGACAGATAGACAGATAGAGAGAGACAGAGGTAAAAATAAAGAAGTAGCACTGACCGACCAAATAGTCCAATAAATAAATAAAGGAAATGACAGTGACATGTAATAACACACCTGCTCCAACAATACTAAAAACCTTCACCTTCACTTGGTTCCCTGCAACCTCTTCAGTCTACACGGGGAGGTGAGAGGAGCAGCTGTCATAAAGACAAGCAATATCCTTTCTCTATTAAACAGCTGCCAACTCTGGGATGAAACCAGACTACAGGACTCCGTATTCAGCACAGGGCCAACACAAACACCTTTATGACTATGCTCTATTAAACAGATACAGGATATATGTATGCTTCAGGAAGCAATAGAACTCCATTTTCCAATGCCTGATCGCTCAGTACTTAGTATTCAGCCTCCATTACATATAGGAGGCCTGGTGGAGGTTCTCTGGGCTATGTGCCAGCCAGACATATACATCTATAGTTATACATCTATCTGTGGTGCAAAAGAACACTGTCTCCATGTAAATACTGTACACTTGGGGCCTGTGTGTGTGAGCGTGGGTGTGCGTGAGTATTTGGGCCACATATTTTAAGCTAGCATCGTCTGGTGTGACGCTGCTATCAACAGCGATAACTGTACAATACAGAGACTCTTAAAACGATCTCTCACAGCTCACACACTCCCATGAGGGAAACAGGCTGTCATCACACACTCCTGTTTGGGTGCCATCTATGTACAAATATGAAACATGACTGCACTTGAGAAAGATGACATCCCCCATTATGAGTACCATGAGGATATTAAAGACAAATCATATACTGGTGGACCAACACAGGACCACCAATGTGCTAGATATCTATCTACTGTACCTGGTCAAGTTCATCAGAGATAGCAATACCTGTGGCGGAGACAAAGGTCAAACTTTAAAACATGACAGAATGTTAATGAATTCTATTTCCTTCCCATCACCTTAGTGTTTAGTACACAGTGTGCATGGTGCAGACGGGATATTAGAGCTACTGACTCCGGGAGAGGTTCTCCAGAGCCTTGCCCAGCTTCTTGCTCTCCTGCAGGATGTGGTTCAGCTCATCAAAGTCTCGACTCTCCCTCCATTCCCACGATGGGTGCTCGACGGAGCGGGGCACTGAAACACAACCACAACCGAAAAGCAACCCCGGTCAAACCTCACGAAAGAAACCCGAATGTAAAACGTTAGGAAAATGACCGCAACCACCAGACAATTTATAAACAAATAAAGTAAGCCACAAGAACAGTTATGAAAACACAACCAAAACACTGGGACGTCTGGTTCAAACAGCCTGAGCAGCATGTGTTCGTACTGCACATCATTACTTGTGGAAACCTCCAGTCTCCGGCTGCCTGACTTGCAGAGGCCTGTGGTGGACCCTCCCTGCCTGTCACTCTGGGTTCTTAACTGGTCAAAATGGGTCATGCAGGACCAGGACGTGACCCAGATACCACCAGTATCCCAGAGGCCCTCAGCTTCAGCCTCTCCCCATATTACACCCCCCCTTTTCTGTTTCTCTCTATGTATCCATCTCCTCTCTCTCTCCGTCTCTCTCCTCTCTCTCTCTATCTCCCCTCTCTCTCTAGTTATCCATCTCCCTTCTCTCTCTCTGTCTCTATCACTCTCCCCTCTCTCTCTCCATCTCTGTCTGTATGTATCACTCTCCCCTCTCTGTTCTCTAATGTTTGATGAATGATTGAGATTACAGATATAAAAACGGATGCACAGTGACTTTTGCCTTCACACCAAATACACCTAAACATGAAACAACTTGCTCTTCATCTGTATCTAACTTCAGTCTGCTCCAACATCCACACCTTGGAATAAAATGTATATTTGTATTGTCTAACATGCCATAGTGTGGTGATCAAATAATCCATCAGCAGAGTGGGATGGATGAAATGAGATGGTGAGAAAAAGAAGAGTAACACTTGTGATTGCACTGTGCAGGCATGGGACTGTGGCACTGCCAAGACTACAGTAGCTGCTGTAAATCATGTAGCATATGAAGTGGAATGAGATGTATCTGAGACTACAGAAACAAACAAATCAGTGATGGATGAAGGATAAAGGCAGAGAGGAGAGAGGAGGAGAGGGGGGGAGACGAGAGGAGAGAGGAGGAGAGGAGAGGGGGGGAGACGAGAGGAGAGAGGGGGAGAGAGGGGGGGAGACGAGAGGAGAGAGGGGGAGAGGAGACGAGAGGAGAGAGGGGGGAGACGAGAGGAGAGAGGGGGAGAGGAGAGGAGAGAGGGGGAGACGAGAGGAGAGAGGGGGAGAGGAGAGGAGAGAGGGGGAGAGGAGACGAGAGGAGAGAGGGGGAGACGAGAGGAGAGAGGGGGAGAGGAGAGGAGAGGAGAGGAGAGAGGGGGAGAGGAGAGGAGAGAGGGGGAGAGGAGAGAGGGGGAGACGAGAGGAGAGAGGGGGAGAGGAGAGAGGGGGAGACGAGAGGAGAGAGGAGAGAGGGGGAGAGGAGAGAGGGGGAGACGAGACGAGAGGAGAGAGGGGGAGAGGAGAGAGGGGGAGACGAGAGGAGAGAGGGGGAGAGGAGAGAGAGGTAGACGAGAAGAGAGAGGGGGAGACGAGAGAGGGGGAGAGGAGAGAGGGGGAGAGGAGAGGAGAGAGGGGGAGAGGAGAGAAGGGGAGAGGAGAGAGGGGGAGAGCAGAGCAGAGCAGAGAGGAGAAGAGAAGTGAAGGGCTGTTATTCGTGTTGAATATAAAACTGCCTGTATTTTCATTGTTGTGAAATGCCTTCAGAAGTCCTTAAATTAACCAGGCCAGCGTGGCCTGATGGGGATATACGAGTGGAACCCTGAGGGACCCCGCCTGGTCAGGGAGCTGGAGGAGGGCCGCTCTGCCGACAGCAATGCTGCAATTTTATTCAGAGAATGCTGCTTGGCATTCTGACAGCAATAAACAGAAAGGGTAAATATCCCAGGCTGATGTCACTGTGCCACACACACACACACACACACTCTCTGTAGCAGTAGCACATTACTATCCCAGGCAGGACCACCAGGCCTCTGGACTCTGCTGCAGGCACAGCAATAACCCACCAACTTATTACACACACAGTTGTATATGATGCCACATTACAGAGAGCAAATGGTTCCACTTCACAGCTTCATGATGTGATATGATCTGATATGTAAACTGTCATATGTACTCCCTTGACGCATGTAGATCACACACACACACTCACACACACTCACAAACACACACTCACACACACAATATTTTTTGGTTGTGAGCAATGTCTGACCGTAGCCTGAAATAGACTTAGCCGGCAGAGATGGAGCACAATACTGAATTAATGAAGCCTCTCATCTCTCCTGCCCTCCCTTCCCCTCCCCTCCCCCTGTCGGCCTGCTCCCCATTGACCCGTCTGACTGTGAAAACCTCTCCCTCACTGACCGATCACTTCACTCGCACAGAAAGCTGCCCCCACCATGACCAGAATACCTGTCTGGCTCCAGGCCTATGTACTGCACACCAGGACCACCTCTACAGATAATTACATCTAATAAGAAAGGGATGCTCCCAGATTAAAAGCAATGGAGTGTTTAATTGGGATACAACAGATGTCAATGAAAACCATTCAACCCTTCACCCCTGTATCACTGTAGAGTGGAAGGATCTCAAGATAACTGAAATGAAGAGGAAGAACGGATTTTATGGTCTTTGTGATGTCAAACGTTTAAAAAAAGAACTTGTTCTGAAGTTCAGTTGGGTTTGAAATGAGCCAGTGTGTCTGGCGGCTGGGTGCTTGTGATGTGCATACTCACAAGACTTGGACTCTGGTGAGGGGGGGGAGATGCTGGACATGGCGAGGTCACTCTTGGACTTCTTGGGCTTCTTGGGGTGAATCTGCCACGGCTTCTCATAGTTCCTCAGGTCCCTCCGAGCCCCTCTGCTTTCAGCTGGGAGACACAGTCACAACAGCATTCTCCCACCTCAGACAGGGGTAGTGGATTAACCAATGGACCCTGGATAAACTGTGTGTGAGGAATATGTGTATGTGCATGCGCTTGTGTGTGTGTGTGTGTGTGTGTGTGCGTGCGTGCCTGTGTGTGTGCGCGTGCCTGTGTGTGCGTGCCTGTGTGTGTGTGCGTGCCTGTGTGTGTGTGTGTGCCCGCCTGGGCATGTGTGTGCGTGCCTGTGTGTGCATGCCTGTGTGTGTGCGTGCCTGTGTGTGTGCGTGTGTGTGCCCACCTGAGGAGCCCTGCGCCCACAGAGCTGCAGAGCCTGACAGAGTTCTCTGCAGCTTTCCGGGGCTGCCTGGTTTGGTCTGCAGGTGATTGATGAGAAAAGGAATAGGATGATCTGGGGTCTCTGTTATCAGCTTGGTCATCAACTCCTATCAGAGCAAAACAGAGAACAGTCAGAAGGATAGAGAGAGAGAGAGAGAGAGAGAGAGAGAGAGAGAGAGAGAGAGAGAGAGAGAGAGAGAGAGAGAGAGAGAGAGAGAGAGAGAGAGAGAGAGAGAGAGAGAGAGAGATGGAAGGGTAGATATGTGTAAACATGATTTAGAGTGGGCTCAGTCATATAGATACTGAAGGGATAAAGGGAAAAAAACACGGGTAAACCCAGAGACAGGGGGTAGAGGGAGAGAGGCAGCAGGTGCTGAGGATAAGGGTCATATACACACACAGCATGCTAATGTGGGAGGTTTCTGAGGCATGCTGGGAACTAGACGTCAGATGTGACAGTCGTGTCGTACCTAATCAGCTTCCTACCCCAGGCAATACACGACAGTCTAACCATGAATATTAGGATTTGGCATTATGAAAAACATACAGTCGTCAAGGTGCATGGAATAATGAAAAATACATATTTTATTCTCTGTATCTCGTCGTTTTTCTTTTCAAGCATTAAACAGATGCAGTTTAAATGGGCACGCTACACAGACAGATATCTTTGAGATATCTTGAGGGCATTTCAGCTTTACTGCGGCAGATACAGCGAGGAGAGACAGGACACATGAGGGATAGAGGGAGGGTAGGACATGCAGGAAGCCCCAGGTTAGACTCAGGACACATGAGGGATAGAGGGAGGGTAGGACATGCAGGAAGCCCCAGGTTAGACTCAGGACACATGAGGGATAGAGGGAGGGTAGGACATGCAGGAAGCCCCAGGTTAGACTCAGGACACATGAGGGATAGAGGGAGGGTAGGACATGCAGGAAGCCCCAGGTTAGACTCAGGACACATGAGGGATAGAGGGAGGGTAGGACATGCAGGAAGCCCCAGGTTAGACTCAGGACACATGAGGGATAGAGGGAGGGTAGGACATGCAGGAAGCCCCAGGTTAAACTCAGGACACATGAGGGATAGAGGGAGGGTAGGACATGCAGGAAGCCCCAGGTTAGACTCAGGACACATGAGGGATAGAGGGAGGGTAGGACATGCAGGAAGCCCCAGGTTAGACTCAGGACACATGAGGGATAGAGGGAGGGTAGGACATGCAGGAAGCCCCAGGTTAGACTCAGGACACATGAGGGATAGAGGGAGGGTAGGACATGCAGGAAGCCCCAGGTTAGACTCAGGACACATGAGGGATAGAGGGAGGGTAGGACATGCAGGAAGCCCCAGGTTAGACTCGAACCCAGTCCCCTGTGGTTAAGCCTGAGCCGGTGAGACACCAGGACACCCACAGACATCTGGTTCTGATCTTATCAGATGAACAGTTTTAGATCCAAACCAATTTCACCTGGGAAAACCGACTACAAAGCTGCGTCCGTCCTCAGTTCATATTTAACTCAGTTCGAATATGCGTGTGTTCTGGGGATGACATGCACAAGTGTGTGTGTGTGTCTGTGTGTGTGTGTGTATGGACAATGGAATCAGAGCACCATTAGGACGTGTGTCTCAGTGGACTGTAGTGGTCTCTGTGAGAGAGAGATTAAACAGACACTCAGTGACACAGCCATGCAGGCTGTCTATGCAGGAGCACAGCCATGCAGGCTGTCTATGCAGGAGCACAGCCATGCAAAACAAACTGCAGCTGCATGAACAGGACAAGGACATCCATGTTTTCATCACAAACACCTCCCAGAAGGAACTACAGGTCAAAAAGACAGGGAATTTGAGTACCAGAGTACACAGTGTTATCTAAACACTTGATTTTTCTTCAGGATCCATAAAGGGAATTGAATTGAGTGAAGCATTTTGCATTCAAAAGCGTTGCCACATCTGTAGCCTGCGCTGCACAATTACAAGGCACTAACAATACCAGGAAGTTAAAGTCGTAATTGCTGCTTGGTAGCTCCAGTGGGTAATTAAACTAACCTAGAAAGAAGAGGGCCATAAAAGAGGGCTGTAATTTGGGGGTGCGTTCAGGAAGCGAAACAAGCGATGCTTTTTTATGCAAACAGCCCAGGACTCCACTTGGCAGAAAGGAAGAGGAAGTGAGATGTTTTTTAATTAATCACTTAGAAGACGATAGGTTTTGTGGGGGCATTTCCTGAAAAAACCTGTGTACGCAGACGAGAGAAAGGAACAGTGGTAGCAGCTCTGTTTTGGATGTCTGTTTGTGTGTGTGTATGAACCGATTTGGATCAATGGAAAATTACAAGCTACCATAACTGACATTTTCACTAACTATGTACGTAATAAGGTGCTTTAAATAAAGCATGTCACATGAACCTACAGAAGACAGATATTCCGCTTGCCTCACTAGAGTAGACACTAACTATTTTGTTGGGAGGGATTTGCATCAGGAACAACATTTATGGCATCCACATGCAGGTGTGTGTGTGTGTGTGTGTGTACGTGTGTCTCTAATAGACAAGCTGTCAGCCAGCCAAGCGTCACCAGTGTCCTGAGTAACTCCAAGGACTCCCAGAAGAACACACACCACAGCAATCACACAATGACACGGACGCCTTAGTCTACTGTCTCCGATCCCAGACTCAACGCTTAGAGAGCAAAAGAGGGGAGGAAGAGAGAGAGAGCGAGAGAGAGAGAGAGAGAGAGAGAGAGAGAGAGAGAGAGAGAGAGAGAGAGAGAGAGAGAGAGAGAGAGAGAGGGGAGTGGTACATACTGAACATTGTTAAAACTACAAAGCCTCTGGTGTTTTAGCTGGTGCAACAGCACATCTGTGCCAGCAGGCAAACCTGGGAGCTATTTGTGC
The DNA here is from genome assembly GCF_038355195.1 of Osmerus mordax. Classification (NCBI taxonomy): domain Eukaryota; kingdom Metazoa; phylum Chordata; class Actinopteri; order Osmeriformes; family Osmeridae; genus Osmerus; species Osmerus mordax. Next base: position 14,389,222 of record NC_090064.1, read on the forward strand.
TCCACCTGATTCAGCCTCTCGACCTCCATATCTGAGTTATGGAAGTCTGGATGAGAGGAGACAGTGACTGGAGCCGTGGAACGATAAATGACTCTCCTCCAAAACACCAGAGCTTGATCTCTCTGTTTCCAGCCTCACGACACAGACACACCTTTCAGCAACTGATTGATAGTTTATGCACAACCACTACAACAGGGGCCTATTGTAACGTGTACAATGTGTATCGTGTGTGTGTCTCAGTGCGCCATGTGAACGCAGTAATAACAAAGCAGTTTCTGTTTCCATAATCAGCGGGGTAAACTGTTCATTTGTTGTTTATTAACGTTCTTCAACGCTATCAGGATGAATAATAACACAACATATTCCTATCACAACAAGGAGCTGTGGGGGTGAGATACTGTAGGTGCATGATGGAATGAACGAGGGATGAGCACGCTCATAGGAAGGATGAGTGGAGCGAGAGAGTGACTGGAACAATTCCAGACCTTGAATCAGCAGGCGGATGCAAGAGAGGAGAGGTTGTGCGTGCGTGCGTGCGTGCGAGAGAGAGAGAGAGAGAGAGAGAGAGAGAGAGAGAGAGAGAGAGAGAGAGAGAGAGAGAGAGAGAGAGAGAGAGAGAGAGAGAGAGAGAGAGAGAGAGAGAGAGAGCACAGTCATCACACTGGCACTGCCATGCTAGACACACAGTGGTCTGAAGAGGAGTATGCACAGACACAGGGCACACACACACACACTTCATACCTTTATTCTGTGAGTCAAGTTAGAAAGATGATCGATCGTTAGACCTTTAGCTTGATGAACATGAGGTGACTGTCAAGGTTGTTCAACTGAGGGAGCTCATCCCCCAGCATATTACCATCTCCATCACTCTCTTTCTATTGCCCTCTCTCTCACACACACACACGCACACACACACACCATCAGTCGCAGGCAGGTCCAGCCAGCAAGGTCCGCGGGCTAAAGCAAGCCAGTGATAACTTCATTAAGACTCACAATCACATGATCATCTAGGACGTACTGTGTCGTACAGATACTGAAGTCTTCCAGCATCACTGCTTTACTCTCCTAGTCTGTCCTCCTGTCTTTCCCTGTAGCTCTCTGCGCTCTCTCTCTCCCTTCCACTGGCTCCTCACTGCCTGTCCAACTCTCTCCCTTCCACTGGCTCCTCACTGCCTGTCCAACTCTCTCATCTTCCACTGGCTCCTCACTGCCTGTCTAACTCTCTCCCTTCCACTGACTCCTCACTGCCTGTCCAACTCTCTCATCTTCCACTGGCTCTTCACTGCCTGTCCAACTCATCTTCCATCTTTCTCTTTTTGTCTCTTGTCATCCTTTCTTTCGTCTCTCTCTCTTCCTGCTCTCTGCATCCCCCATAAGCTCTAATCTGTCCTCTCCATCACTCTCTCCCTCCTTCTCCTCTCCCTCCATCCTCTGAAGGCACGCAAGGCCCAAGGATGTGTGTTCAGCTATCTCACTGTAATTACTCTAACACTGCCTAGGAGGTTGCTGTTAACCCAGGATTCATACGCACGCACACACTCACACTCGTTAACCATTTAATGTCCTCTATTATGTTTATTGTATTAAAAGCAAGCAATTATGAAAAAAAGACTATAAAAACAGAATGCGTATTACTGTATGTAGATCTGACTGTGCAGAGGCCGAGATGTCTACAATCTTCTTCATTTGAATGTTTAGTTATGCTGAATGGTGTTATGTTGGTCATATTGAATACCGGACAGATATTCACAATAAATCCTACAGAACATCAAGACATGTTTTGTTTACTCTTTTTTTTGTTTTTTTGAATTGCTCCTCTGAGAATCTGACCAGCGGATAAAAAACAGGAAATCGTTTCATTTCAGTCGTGCTGGCGTTATCAATTACCAGAGGGAAACGCAATCATTCTCGCCCAAATTGATGTTATTGACATGTTGTGTGCCTCCACAGCATTCTATTTGTGACTTTGCCGACTAAATTATGAGAGTTTATGAAAGAACCCTGCGAGTTCGCCTCAGCTTATGTTGTGCGGCCCGGAAACACACTCCTGCTGCGGCCGATGATGAGACGCAACGATGCGCAGATGGAATAGACAATAGACAATATTAGCCTACTGTTGTTCAGCCAAACCAAACTAATTGTATTTACATATCCTGTTTTGATATGCAATTTCAGAAAGGGCCTCGCATAAGAACATAGTTATTAAAACCATCCTCAATATACGTCATTAGCATCCAAAAGCCTTCCCTGCCTTGGCTGTGCAACTGCAGCCAGAGATTCAATCAGTGAAAAAAAATTAAAGTTACTTTGACATCTGGTACTGCCACACAACAAGCTAGCTTGAATTAGTAACTGTAAGCGACCTCCTCAAAGTGGCTGTCAATCTCTCAGCCTCATCGCCATGGTAATACTATCTCCACGACTGTTCACCACCCTGCATTTCTCTTGTTCTGATTCCAAAACTCAGGTTCACAAAGGGATTCAATGAGAACTAAATATACCTTCCCTTCCTCAATCCTCTTTCACTTCTGGTCCAGACACATAGGCCTACTGACACTCCAAAGAACCTGTTCCCCAGGCTGCTGTAAGTCACCCAGTAAGACAGTGGGTCGATAGGTCAGGGAGAAAACCTTGTCGTGCCTGGGTCACAGTGCAACTCTAAGTCAACACATGTCAATACGCTTTACAAATACACCTACATACCTGAGAGAATGAAAAGGTGGAATCCAACAGATTTCCGTTTGTGTGATCTACTCTCTGAGTCACCAAATGTAATCAGAGAACTCCTTAATAAATGTGTCAAAAGGACCACTGCTGTGTTTACCAGCAGGCTGAAGAACATTCTGGTCTGGATATACTTTGATTACCACTAGCTCCCTGCTGAAGCAGCAAAAAATCTCTAGCTGAAAGAAATCTAAATGTATGACATAGCAATTTGCAGCACAGCATTACATGTTTCTTCGAAAAAAGATGATCTTGCTTGTACCTTCCACAGACAAAACCGATATATGATGTCGGTTCTACAATACCTCTGCATCCTTCCATCTCATCAGAAAAAATAACTGACCTAATTGGAGAGGTTTGATTGACAGCTTTCTGAAGCGGAGTGCTGTAATTCAAAGTATTCCTGTTCTTTCTTGGAACAGTCCCATTAGCGTTGATTAGCCTAACCCTTAGTCAGGAGGCACAAACCTAGATCAATGCCCCTAGTGAAGATCAATCAAAACAGCATTTGACCAGATACAGCATCAGTCACCCTGCAGTAAATACTGCAGACAGTGACAGGTTACAGTAGAAGATGTACAGTAGCTAACAGCCAATGTATGATTACCATGGCTGTAGAGTACATTCCTGTTTTTGTTTAGCAAACACTTTAATCCAAACTGATGTGCATCAGTGCATGTAGTAAAGGCAGCAGATTAGAAAGGATTAGTACACAGTTCTAACATTATTACTGTGGTCAGTGCCAAGGAGCAGTCTGTGTTACAAGACACAAAAACAACATCACATCTCAAATACTAGACTAGGCCTGAAGCTTCTATGTACATAACAAAATGGGGGCAAATTAACCCAACATCATCCATTCTTTCAGAAAAGACAGGTGTAATGTGTGCTTTCCTTGTAGAAAACCAGACCCAGAAATAACTGAGACCATTTCATTGGCTTGCTGGTTCATTAATAATGCAGTGTTCTCTGTGTGAGTATATTGAAAAAAGAAGCTGAACACATTGTTGAGCACTTGGTTAGACAAGTGTTTTGATCCATCTCACACTGGTCAGCTGCAGATTCTCGTTTGCGAGCCATCCATTAGGGATAGTCCCTTGATGTTTTCAAGAGAAAGAAACCACTTGATTGTTTTAGAGGGAAAGAAACACCGACAGAGAAAAGGAGGTGTAAAGACAGAGAGACAGCGAGAGGCAGAGAATGAGTGACATTAAGAGAGTAGAGGCAGAGAAGGAGAGAGAGGCGGATGGCAAAGCAGTCTTGGACAAACGCAAGTGCAGCGAGAAGAAGGAAAGATGGACTGAAGGGAGGAGAAGAGAGAGAGAGAGTGAGTGAGATAGAGAGAGAGAGTAAAGAGTAGCTGTCCATGGTACTGAACCAGCGTTCCTTAAGGTTAAGCATGCTGTGTACACTTGCGTGGATGTGTATGATTGTGTGTGTGTGTGTGTGTGTGTGTGTGTGTGTGTGTGTGTGTGTGTGTGTGTGTGTGTGTGTGTGTGCAAGGGGGATTGGGGGTGAAACAGAAAACCTGTCAGTAGTTTATGAAATAAGAACGGGCTTAAGTGACCCCCAACTCACTATGGCGTTTGCATGTCACAGCACACGTCTACATACTGTACACACAAGCAGTCGTTACACACGCACTTGAATTTCTGTGAAATTTAACTTACATACACAAACACTCATCTGAGAAAACATAAATCCCTGTTTCTGTTAGGTAAGCAGCACCTGTATGGAACAGGCTGTATGTGGCCCTGGGGACTTTTGGCCCCTGTGAGGCAATCGTCCATTATATCTATTAATCAAATATGGTTCTACATAAACAAACAACGGTCAGGCCGAGTGGTCTCATTATGATAGTAAGCTGCATGTACGATAGTCAATAACTGTGAAATACATATGAACACTCAGTGTATGCAAGAGTGTAACAAAAATAGAAGTGTATTAGGTTTCCTATTCTACTGCATTGACTCATAGCGATATTTCAAACAGGTTTGATCGTCTGCGGGTTGCTGTAGCGTCCACCAACAACGTCATTTCCTGAACTAATTGAGGCAGAGACATTACAGAAGGGTATATTACAGAATCCTGGGCTCTTGAGAACCAGCAATACTCATAATTGAAGGCAAATCGAGCAGACTGAGCTAGTCCCCTCACCACTCTCACACACACAATCTATCGCTCGCTCTCTTTCTCTTTGGGTGTAAGGTTCGGTTAACTACAATGTTACCTCACTTTACCTCAGCTTTACTCCGGACAACGTAGCCCATCTAAACAATACAAAGATGTGTGGCATGCTTCTGCTTAGAGCATTACATGGGACTCTCACAGAGAATTGCTCTTTTGGTCGCTTCTTTCTTTATATACCAGCTCTGAGCATGGCAAATATAGGTCAAATTTACACGAGCTACCAGTCAGTATATGTAAATTACCTTACAACATGGGAGGGTGTTTGCAAACATAGAGATCAGGAGGATGTGACTGCTATCGGATGTAAAAGGTGTAAGGCAATATAACTCAGCTGAATTCCCGTAGTCTGAATAAAACTTGACATGATGTAATTTGGATGAAGATATTAACTGAATGCAAAAAAAGAAATGCAAAGCAGCCAAGGTATAAAATAAAATGTCATTCAATTTGATTGCATGACAGCCGAAAGGTGAGACACGCCGAGGTTGAATGGTTAAGTTCAATAGTATGCACACCTACCTCAAATAAGGGTCCAATTTTATTTTTCTCCAAATACGACTGAATTCTTGATTGCTGTTGAGACGCCATGAAGAACCTGTAAGTCTTGCATTTAACGCTACTGGGCTACAATTAAACGGTGGGACCACGTTATGCATTAATCGACACGATACTATTCGTACATCTACGAACAATCAAACTGTCGCCAACTTAAAAAACGCGTTAAACGAGGGTGTTAGGCGCGGTGAGTTCGCTTCACCGCGTCGAACATAGTGGAAAGTGGCAGTAGGCACTCTGCGCTTTGCTGTTCACTACTGCACGGGACCGTCCCCGCTGCCGCCGTGTCGCTAGAGTGGCTTCCTAGCAAAGGCTTCCCTCTTAAAGCCAATAGCAAAGATTGTTACTTAATAGTGACACGAAATCTTCTGCTTATTGGCTGTGTGCTATCACAACGGACACTCCTCCACCCAAATTGGTTGCCTGTGTCCCTTATAAAGGTCTTGGCTAATGTGACGGTGCTCCTTTTTGCGCAGCTGTACTGCATACAGCACGCAGACTGGCTGTGGAGCGCTTTGGCAGGAATGGCAGCAGAATGTGCCCAGTCAGGGTTGGTGAGCAGGCGTGTGCTCGTGAAAGTTGCTTTGAACTGTCATTGTCCGTTAAAATCAACGAAGATAAAGTACCGTTGCCTACAATCTCACATACAAAGCTATGATTGTAATACATGAGTTGCTAAGTTGATTATGCTTTTAACTTAAGAGTAGTCCTCTGTACATGTCTGTAAAATAAAACATGGGCGGTTTCAACAGATAGACAGGTAGTAGATCAAATGAGAGGAAAATGTTAAGGAACTGGAAACCAAGAGGTTTCACCATCCATTCAGGTGTTTTTTTTATATATATTTTTCTTTCACCTCTATTCATAATGCATGATTGTATCGAATTGGTCTGCACCTCTCTGTATCACCGACCGTCTCTGGAGAAGGGGAACCTCCCATTTCTGTAAGGGTCAGTTTTCCAGGGAGTTTTTCCATGTCTTCTTTGAGGGTTTAGGTTGGTTTGGGTGCAGTTCTGTGGGCATAATGTCAAGCATGTCCTGTAAGGGCTAAAGTGTACAAATTACACTTCTTTTTATTTGAAAGTCCTATTCATGTAATAACCCATAACCCCCCAACAAAACAATTTAATTCTTCATTCTTTAGATTGGTTTAATTGAAATTAATGACTGGAGTATGATATTATACAATTCATAATAGAAGGCTCTTCATAAACATTGGTTAATTAAGAACCAAGAAAACGACACAAGGTGTATAAGGCATTCTCTATAATGGGTCAGTTTTGTCAGACAATAAATTACAGTTGTTTTACGTCAAACAAACATTGCCACTAGTTGAGTACTGTATGGTCACCATCTCCTTTAGGTTGTGTTTGCATCAAAGCACCAATCGTAGGATTATTTAGCTGAAAAAAGCACATCTTCATTTAAGAGCATTAAAAGAGGCAGTCCTTTCAATTGAATGGATGGAATGAGCTATTTGGTGATGGCTGTAAAGCACCATCAATGCAATTTACTACTGTATGACCTGATTGCTTGCATAGTTACAATCTTACAATGTAATGATGTTATCTATATAGTAATGATTAATAACTAAACACAGAGTACTACTTGACTCTTGAGTACAGGTCTGATACGATACATGTACAGTATTGCGTAGGTCTACTTACAAAAGCTTAGAGTAATATGGGACATATTAGGCTAATACTGATGAATTATACAAAATCTCTTCATATTAGGAGTCATGGATAAGGCACAGTGGGACACAGGTAACAGCCACTACCGTAATTACTGGTATTGATCTGCAGAATATTACATGGAACACCAATTACCATAATTCCTGGAATAGATCTGACTGTTTTGGGAGTCAAGACATGGACATGAAACACTAAATATTTAGTTGATGTTCAAGTTTGAACTTTTTCAACATCTGGATATCTACATGCCAATGTACAGCATCTGTTGGGACTCATGTTGAGATATTAACAGCACTTGCTATCACCAGACTCCCCCAGTCTTGCTCAGTGGGCTGGATTCACAAGAACACATCACAGAGGGCTTCATTGGACTCATAGATCAGGTGACTGAGAAAATTGAGTATCGGTACCCATTACCCAACATCTCTACAGGTTCCTCTCTGACATCATCATCTCACTCACATCACATTTGAATATCAGAAGGAATCGTGAACCAGCCAGCAGAAATTCATTGGCATCGTGAAAAAAAACAGCTAATTTTGAGGGCTGCACCCTCATGGCACCAATTTCACATTATTTGTTCCGTTCCAAAACATATTAAATGAGATGCGACGTAGCTTGGAGGCCAGACAAATAACCAAAACCATTTAAAAAAAAAATCAAAACAGCTATAAAGTACAATGGCGTAAAAATAAAGTATATAATAAAAAAAAAAACTATTTACGGTTTGTAAAAACTATTTACACATGAGCGAACCCCATGAAATGCTGTGAGAATGAGCTACCTGAAAAGGCGAGTTGGCAGGAAATGTGTGCTATTTTATCCCCCAGATTGGTCCATTGTGAACAGAGAGAGAGAGATTTAGGGAGCCAATGAAAGATCAGCATCTCTTCAGTTGTGTACAGGCCACAATGCATTATGGGTCCCCATCAGGAGGAGGGGGCTGGCACAGCTTGTAGAGCCTGTTCACAGAAACACATGGATGTAGACAGATAAACACACAAACAAAGTATGTTTCATACAAACAAAAACAAAACAACATCAATTGTGGGCTTGGTTCACAAGTCAACCTTCGGACCTACAACTCCACATTCAGGCGTCTGGCTCACTCCTAGATAACCCCAGCTCTGACAAACCACAACGATAGCTCACGACCACCACTTCAGTCCTGTGTGCCACTCAGTAACCGCCTCACCTTCTGGCTTGCTCGCAGTGCGACATTTACATTTAGTCATTTAGCAGACGCTCTTATCCAGAGCGACTTACAGTAAGTACAGGGACATTCCCAAGTAGGGTGAAGTGCCTTGCCCAAGTACACAACGTCATTTTGCACGGCCGGGAATCGAACCAGCAACCTTCTGATTACTAGCCCGATTCTCTAACCGCTCAGCCACCTGACTCCATCTACTACAGGACTGACTTTCACATCCAGAGTAGTGGTCACTCACAATGCACCAATTAGAACAGAAACCTACTGAGAGTGCAGCTATTCCCCCCCGGCCACTGCATCTTAACACCGCTACCTAATTGTATTTGTCAATTTCACTAAAAGGTTCAAAAGGGCTGACTGTCACACAATGGTGCTTATGTCAAAGCCAAGTGGACGTGACAGCCCTTGTCCTTATCTACAAGGAGTGGGGTGGGCTCCTAGATAGGATCTGTACTTGCTGTCTGAGGCACGATGCAGGGCAGATGCGCACACACACACACACTCATCACACAAATGCAAGCAGACACGCGCACACACACACACACTATCTCTCTCTGTTCTCCTCTCTTCCCCTCTGTTATTTACAGACACAAGGATTAGATGATACAAGCATAAAACAAGCATGCAGGAGTGCACAGCTCTATAGCGATTAAGCTCCTTGTTCACAGTCAGAAGATGAATGCTCCAGGCTTACCTCGGCACTGACGAAGGGGTCCGGTCCCTCACTCCCAAGTTCTTAGCAGAATTCTGAACTCTTGCCCCCTAAAAGACAAACAGAAACCAATAATTGGACCAGATTGGACAATCCACAGGTGTGCTTGCGTGTTCTCTAATCCTCTGCTCTGGATAAGAGCGTCTGCTGAATGACTCAATGTAATGTTATCCTGGCCAATAATGAGTTATGTCTGTGAACTTTTCTGGGGACAGTTACTGGTTAGTCAAGCATGACAGATACAAACAAAAAAAGACTCTACAGGCAGAAATTGGTATAAATAAATAACCTCTACTTATGAATACACAATGATCCAGCTGTTCACTCACACCACAGCAAGCTAGGGATGTCAGGCTTGTTTATTCCACACATCTAAGACCCAGTGTACTGTACCGGAACTCTAGCAGCTTTGATGTACCAAGAGCATAGTACATCTCAAACATGCCCTCAGAAGCCAAACTGATGAGGGATGAGCTCCCAGCGGTGTCTCCCTGTTGGCTGAGGTCTGGCCTTGTCATTGTGAGGGGATGAGGGGGTGGGTAAGTCCGGCTTGTTTACGAGTGAAAATTCATAAGTTTGGGGGCAGAACCACATATTTGACTTTGCATGACCCCCCCCCCGCCCCCGAACCAGCCTGGGAGATGAGCAACGGTGTGATCTCCCTGAATCGATCACATGACACAGTGTGTTTAATGGCCGAAGTTTCCAGCCTGAGATAGCTGAAGTCCTACTGTGTGGGACGAGGCTGGACCGTAAAATCAAAGACCTTTTCGAAAACATGAACAGCATCTGGAAATAATGTGGGCCGTTAAGAAAATGGAGTATGGCTCAGCCTCGGGCCCAATACACAAGTGTGTGTGTGTGTGTACACGCACACTGTGTGTTTGGCTGTCGTGAAAAGGGGGTATAAAAGGTATATCATTCAGAGAGATAAACTTGAGGCGATTTCAAGGTGATTTGAGGTCTGGTGAGAAACTTGGGATGTGCACACTCTGGCCTGTGTGTTCTGTGCTGCTGCCGCACTCTCTCACACACACACACACACACACACACACACACACACACACACACACACACACACACACACACACAGACACACACACACATAGAGACACACACACACATAGAGACACACACACACAGACACACACACACACAGACAGATCCAACCCAAGAGGTCAGAAACGATGGTCTGCTATAAGCAGGGACACTGACCCCGAGTCTATTATCTGTTCCAGCTCTCTGTACAAAACACCAGCCAGACCCAGTTAGAAAGCCAGCCAGTCTGCCATCAGTCCTGTGAAGGGATAGCATCAGCAATTACCCGATGCCTATCACTACCATCCATCTACCTGCCCCCAGACAGAGATGGCCCCTCTGAAGGACACTGATGTTGGCTGGTGCATCAGCTCTACAGGGTGATGGAGAGCCTGAGGTAGAGAAGCAAAGTTCAGGAAGCTTCCGGTCATCTCTCAGAGCAATCAAACCAGAAAAGTGCAATTCGTAGCATCAGGCATTATTGTAACTTTTTCTTCCTTTCACAAAGCAGCTTTGGGAGTTTAGGTGAGCTGAATACTGTCTGATGCGTGGCAACCAAGGCCCAAATAACATCCACAACACCTGTGCATTCCACTTGAAAATGACTGTTATTCATACAAAGCTGGGATCGGATCAGTTTAGCCCCCGTTTGGCCACGCCTTTCACCCAGAGTTTCAGAGCGTCACTCAGAGCCAGGACCATGATGGATGACTCCTATCAGAGTGCGAGCGGCGCTACGTAACCTTTGGTGACGGAATGAATATTCAGCCTGGCGGAGCTGTAGACGACACCGTTCATTCAGATTCATGTGATTCGTCGGATGGCGTCTGGTGCCAAGGACTCGGAAGTGACTGCTGCCTGAGACTGCCTGTGAACTGAATGTCTTATCTCTCTCCCTCTCTCCCTCTCTCCATCCCCCTCTCTGCCTCTCTCCCTCTCTCCATCCCCCTCTCTCCCCATCCCCCTTCTTGCCTCTCTTCTCTCAAGCTCCTCAAAAGTGTAGGGTCGACCACATCTAAAACATTTGGGCCCAGGGCCTTAAATCCTGGCTTTCTAAGCACTCTGGAGGTATGGAGAACATTGCTTCTATTGCCAAAGCTCTAAGTGTACGCCAGAGTTGGTGCCCTCTTCACAGAACTCATTTGATCAGCAGCAAACTGCACCTGCGGTTCTCGACAGAACCAAGCCTGCTCTGCACTGAAGAAGCAAAAATCTTCTTTCTGGTTGGCTGCCCACAAAACTGAAAATACACCACCTTACCCACCCTCCCTCCCTCCTCTCTCTGTCTCCCTCTGCTCTGTACCTTGTAGTGGCAGCAGAACAGCCTTCAGGCAGTTCTGAAGGAGAGGTGGAGGTGGAGGAGGGCTTGGCTGGGCCAGGCAGAAAGGGGCTCCAGGCAGCTCTGAAGGAGAGGTGGAGGTGGAGGAGGGCTTGGCTGGGCCAGGCAGAAAGGGGCTCCAGGCAGCTCTGAAGGAGAGGTGGAGGTGGAGGAGGGCTTGGCTGGGCCAGGCAGAAAGGGGCTCCAGGCAGCTCTGAAGGAGAGGTGGAGGTGGAGGAGGGCTTGGCTGGGCCAGGCAGAAAGGGGCTCCAGGCAGCTCTGAAGGAGAGGTGGAGGTGGAGGAGGGCTTGGCTGGGCCAGGCAGAAAGGGGCTCCAGTCTAAGAGCCTTGAACATGCTTGTATGCGTGAGAGTGCCAATATGTGCGTTTTGTATACAAGTGTAAGCATCCTTGTGTGTGTGTGTGTGTGTGTGTGTGTGTGTGTGTGTGTGGATTACCAGAGTGGCTCTATACCTGTTTCCTCATGACGTCAGTGGCCTGCATGATGCAACGAGGAGGCAGGCCGTGACTGCGAGCCAATAGGATGGCCTGTTCCAGGGTCACGCTCAGAGTGCACCTGGAGAGACAGATAAAGACAGGGGTCAGGGGTCACATGGTACACCTTAGACCGTACACAGCTGTGGCACATTCCGTTTGCTGATACTTTACTGTAGTGAGGCGACCGGGATGTATTCTGGAACAGTAGGCAGTTGATCACAGAAAATCCCCTCCCCCCTCCCCTCCTTCACAACTCCCTACCACAAACACCCCCCCCCCTCCCCTCCCCTCTACACACAACCGACACCCCCCCACCGCTACACACACACACCTCCTCACTACAACCCCTCCCCCTGCTGGTGCGACTCCCATGCCATCCCCTTCATCTTCATCTAGTCTTCCATCATCCTGCTGGCGAAGGGTTCCACTTGACTGTGTCTGTTGGCTGGGCTGCGACCCAGGGCCCACCCTCGGATTACTCCCAATCACTGTCTTGATCAGCAACTATCACAGAGAGGAGATTCTACGAAATACTTTAATATCGCTGAGTTCACTGTGTGTACAGTTTAAACAGACATAGGAGACAGTCAAATAAGTCTTGACATGTCAATTCCAGAGAGAGAGAGATGAGATTGCCTGCAGATCGATACCGCATCCTCCATCTTGCTCGCTTGACAACCTGGTGTTGTCATATTTCTCTGCCGTTGCCTCTTAACCCCCCTCTCCTCTTATTGGTCAGTCCTGCCACCTCAGAGCTGTCAATCACAGCTCGTTAATGCCTGCCATTAGCACGCTAATGAATCCTGCCGTCTGGTTCGGTGCACACGGCGGAAATCTACCCAACTGTTCCTGTTTCTTCCGCCAAAAACCATGGAAACGTTGAAATCCTGCCGAGCAAACGACTTCAAGGACATGTGGATGTGCATCCTCGGGCACGTGAGGTGCCATCTCCGCCGGGGGGGGAGGTGATGTGTGTGAACGTACGAGATGGATTGATGAGTTACAGTAACCCTGTCATCGCACACTCGCTTACCCACGCACATAAACACACAAGAAAATCCTTAAGGAGTCACTGACATATGTCTAGGGTACCGGTTGACCTCTCTATGATAACAGGCTGCTCCAGTATCGATCCACAGCCCTTTTACTGCAAATTGAACTGTCACTGTGTTGGTGCTATGGTATAAATGCTACTGTACTATATATCAGCACACACTTTGATGAACGTCTTGGTGGCTTTTCGCTGATTTCTAAGGAGAGAAGAAGGAAACATAGGTGAGCGGAGGGAGGGGAGGGGGGGGAGGGGAGGGGAGGGGGAGGAGAGGGAGGGAGGGGGAGGAGAGGGGAGGGGAGGGGAGGGGAGGGGAGGGGAGGGGGAGGGGAGGGGAGGGGAGGAGAGGGGAGGGGATGAGATGAGATGAGAGGAGAGGAGAGGAGAGGGGAGGGGAGGGGAGCAGAGGAGAGGAGAGCAGAGGGGAGGTGAGCAGAGGGGAGGAGAGCAGAGGGGAGGAGTAAGAGAAAGAGAAAGAAAAGGTGAGCTATGCCTGTTTTTTGTCTAGGAATTTCTACCCACAACAGCACAGCAGCACCTTCCAAAAAACCGTGCAGAGACATCAAACGAGCCTCAGAGGATCCTGGGAGGGAGAGGAGGCTTGACACGCGCTGCACACATCAGGGGGACTGAGGCAGTGTGCAGAGGCTTCTCTGAGCTGAGGAAAGCTTCGACAGCCTTAACATAGGATCTTATGGCCTGACTGAAAAAAAAACACAATGTAGACGCGTTTCGTAAACAACTTCAGTTGTAATTCCATTAAGAGTTCCTCAGGATCTGAAAAAGCCCATGTCTCCCCTTCTCACACGCACACTCCTCAACTGTTTTCCAGTCCATCTGAACTCTTATTTTGTGAGTCTAATCGATTTTCTTTTTTTCATGGCTCCATTTGGATGAAAAACATGGGGAAAGGAAGGAACGCAGCACACTGAAACTGCTGATGCCTCAGATATCACGCTTTCACCGTTATTAAAACTCAACCATCAGGCAAACGATCAAATCAATAGTGTGAGAGAAAGACAGAGAGAAAGAGAGAAAGACAGAGAAAGAGAGACAGAGAGAGAGAGAGAAAGAGAGAGAGAGAGAGAGAGAGAGACAGAGAAAGACAGAGAAAGAGAGAAAGACAGAGAAAGAGAGACAAAGAGAGAGGAGAGAGAGAGAGAGAGAGAGAGAGAGAGAGAGAGAGAGATGAGAGAGAGAGAGAGAGAGAGAGAGAGAGAGAGAGAGAGAGGGAGAGACAGAGACAGAGACAGAGAATGACAAAAAGAGAGCGAGAGAGAGAGAGAGAGAGAGAGAGAGAGAGAGAGAGAGAGACATGTCATGCAGCACTTAACCTGCCCTTCTGAGTGACTTGTGGCTTATGTCACACACACGCACGCACACACACCTTTCTCTCTCTGTCTTTCATACGCATGACACACGACAC